>NC_056629.2:10185000-10343149 GCF_002870075.4 Lactuca sativa
AGGTTGGGTAGAGTGCCGAAAAAATAATCCATATGAAATAGTACCCTTGACATACCTTAAAATTCGTTTAACGACCTGAAAATGATCTAGAGTTGGAGCATGCAAGAACTGACTCACTTGATTGACTGCATAAGACAAGTCCGGACGTGTAATAGTGAGATATTGCAAAGCACCCACCAAAGAACGGTATGAAGTGGGATCATTAAACGGAGTGTCGGAGCTCGTTAGATAATCTGATGTGGAAAGAGGTGTAGCAACAGGTTTGGAGTTCAGTAAGCTATCTCTAGTGAGAATATCATGAGCATATTTGGATTGACTGAGAAACAAACCATCATTAGTATAAATCACCTCAAGGCCAAGAAAATAGCTCAACTTTCCAAGATCCTTTATAGCAAACTCACAATTTAAACGTGAGATGCAAGAGGTGATAAACTGTGGTTGGTTACATGTAAGAATCAAGTCATCAACATAAACCAAAAGATAAAGTATATAGGTACCCCTTTTATAACTGAAAAGAGAGGTGTCGACACGACTACAAACAAAACCAAGAGTAGTAAAAAAAGAACTCAGTCGTTGAAACCAGGCACGCGAAGCTTGCTTGAGGCCATATAAAGCTTTCTGTAGGCGGCACACATGATTAGGAAACTTAGGATCGAGAAAACCAGGAGGTTGTTCCATATATACAGTTTCAGTGAGATGACCATTTAAAAAGGCGTTCTTAACACCTAGTTGATGAAGTGGCCACTGATTTAATACCGCCAAGGACAAGACTATACGAACAGTAGAAGCTTTTACAACCGGACTAAATGTCAAAGAATAATCAAGACCCGACACTTGTGTAAATCCTTATGCAACAAGACGCACCTTAAAACGATCAAGAGAGCCATCAGAGTTGTATTTCATACGAAAAACCCATTTAGAGCCAACAACATTTGAATAAGTAGGTCTAGAAACTAACACCCATGTATGATTAGTTTGCAAGGCATGCATTTCTTCTTTCATGGCAGAAAACCATTTGGGATCTTTAACAACACTTTTAAAATCACGAGGCTCCTTATTGGAAAAAAGAGCAAGATGAAGAGGGTGGTGCTTGAGAGAAGAAAGATCAGTAAGATACTATGGATATGGTTTAGTAATACCAGCTTTGCCTGGTGTAATCATAGGATGATGAGTTTGTTCCGTAGATGAACCAACAGATTGGGATGGGGACGGAACAGAAGGAGTAGCGGCTGAAGCAGGATGGGATCAATGACATCTTAGCATAAGGTGCAGCCTGTTGCATTCGTTGAAATAGGCGACCCATAATTTGACGAGTCCAAAGAAGCTGGACCAGTGGACATAGAATATGGGGCAGGCATAGAATGGTGAGTAGTGGTAGAGACTGGTCGAGGAGGCTTAACAGTAGATGGGCCATCGCAGTAACTTGAGAAAAGTAATGTTGCAAGGTCAATAGCAGCAACTTGACCAGAAAAAGGAAAACTAGTTTCATCAAATTGTGCATGACGAGTGGTATAGATTCGAGAAGTAGCCAAATCCAAGCACCGATAACCCTTATATTGAGTCTCATAACCAAGAAAGATGCACTCTATACTTCATGGGGCCAACTTGTGAGGAGCATAGTCACGCAAATAAGGAAATACCCGACAACCAAACACTCGAAAAACATTATAGTTTGGTGAACATCCAAAGACAAGCTCAAAAGGAGACTTGTGATCGAGTACCTTAGTTGGTAATCGGTTTATAATATATGTGGCTGAAACGAAAGCATCAAACCAAAAAGAAGCAGGTGCATGAGCATTGAAGAGCATAGCAAGGCCGGTCTCAGTGACATGTCGATGTTTCCTTTCAGCTCTTCCGTTTTGTTGAGGTGTGTAAGCACATGATATCCGATGATGAGTGCCATTTTCAATAAAAAGAGAGCGAACCCGATGATTGAGAAATTATGTGCCACCGTCACTTTGAAAACTTTTAGTTTTGTTGAGAATTGCGTTTGAACAAAACTTAAAAATGACTTAATAATCTCATAAACATCGGATTTAGATTTTAACGGATAGAGTCAATTGAATCTGGAATAGTCATCCACAAAAATTATGTAATATAAGTAACCATTAGTAGACATAATGGGAACCGGTCCCCATAAATCACAATGAACAAGATCAAGAATGTTTGAAGAGCATTTACAATTAATATTAAAAGGTAAAAGTTTGCTTTTAGAAAGCTGATAAGAAGAACAAATACTAGGTTAGGGTAATAATGAGGTAACAGAAAACTGACCTAATCTAGACAAAAAAGAAATAACATCAAAAGAGACATGACCCAAACGTTTGTGCTAAACTTCAAAGGAAGCATAAAGTTTAGATTTAGATAACTTAGATAAAAATGCTCTTTGCCTTTGTTCAAGAATGTAAAGACCTTGATCAACCCTTCCTCGAGCTAGAATTTCCTTGGTGAGACGATTCTGAAGTAAAAAGAAGGATTTTGAAAATAAGATATCAATAGGTAGATCATTTGTAAGTTTGCTAATGGAAATCAAATTTTTGGTAAGATGAGGAACGACAAGAACATCTAATAAAGGAATATTGTGAAGAGTTGAATGTCCAATATGAGTGATAGGCAAAGTGTTACCATTACGAAACCAACAAAATCAGCTCTATTGTAAGACTTAGCATCGTGAACATTGGAAGTCGATGGAGTCATGCGAGCAGTAGCACCAGAGTCAACATACCAATCCGGAGATGTATCAGAATAGGAGGCACGAAAAGTGGATGCCAAGTTTACATCAGCAGTGGGTGATCGTGTGGCAAATGTATGAAGATTGGGGCATTGGTTTGCACAATGACCATCTTTCCTACAAAGTTGACAATGAGGAGACCTACCGCCGCGTCCCCTACCACAATTGTAGCCACCTCTAGAGTGTCGACCACTGTTAGAGGTACCACGATTACCTCTACCATTTGAAAACCCTTCACGGTTTTGAGTTGCAGTAAATGCAGCTTGTGGAGTAGGTGATGGCGACATAGACTGAATAAATAATTCACGTCCCTCTGCTTGAGAGAGCAAATCCTGGAATGAAGGACGAGGTTTAACAGCCCTTTGTGAAATTGAAAAATGCTCAAAAGAAGGTCCAAGACCACACAAGAACCAGTGGCTTTTATCATAGTTATCTACCGAATATCCAATTGCTGATAATTGCTCACAAACAGACCTGGATTTTCGACCAAATTCAAATACAGAGGAAGTACCTTTCTTCAATTGTCTTAGAGAGTCACGTAGAGTTTGCATTCGCTCAATAGAATCATGACGATAAGCTTTTTCAAGTGCAGTCCACACATCCATGGCTGTGGACAAACCAAGAACCTCAACCATTGCTTCTTTAGTAAGAGATGATTGAATGATGAGAACAGCTTTCTGATCACGTTCTTGCCATTTAACAAAATCCGGGTTTCGTATTGGTGCACGTGGTGGAGCATCACTTGCTGCAGTGGGTGTAACAGTGCATGGAGGAGCAAGCGAGGTACCATCAATGTGATCGGTTAATTTCTGGAAGGATAGTAAAGGGAAGATCTAATTTCTCCAAAGAAGATAGTTGGAGGAAGAGAGTTTAATAGTAAGGAGATGGAGAAGAGTGCTTATGGAGAGGGGGGATTGATCATCTCCAGTAGCCATGAAAACGAGAGAAGAAGAAAAAAAAGTCGGTGATAGATGATCAAGACCTTACTGATACCATATAAGATTTAATAACTCTCAACACAAAAACGTGGAGAGGATCTATATTCCATATATATAAGATACAATTATAAATAGATATACATGTGAAAAGATAAATCACTAAATTGAAATATAAAATACTAAAAGATAACTCTGTCGTTATCACGAGCTTTATCATTATCGCTAATACATATGTATCATGATTATATTTTTTTTCCTTACATTCTTCTCACCTGTTTGCCTATAGGAAATGATTACTCTCATTACCTTGACTATATAATAAAACCATGATAGTAGGATTTGATCTGTTAAAATCTTAAGATATTAATTGGTATCCTAATATCTTACAATATAGATCTTGTTTTAGATAGATGTTAGTATGATGAATATTATTTTTTTCTTATAAGATCTTACAATCATTAAATCTTAATATCAAGATCAGATTCTTAACAAGCATGAGGAACATATAATTATATCGATAATATATGTATATTTATGATTTTAGCAAATTAAATATAAAAGTGGAATCACTAAATTCATAAAAATTGATATAAAAAATTCTTCTAGCATTCAATAGCTTTTTTATATAACTTTTGTTGTTAAAATTTTAAAGTGAAAAGGATTATGAATATCTATTGCAACTTGCAAGTACCGCTTTATCTTAGCCTACATTGTTAATTTAATATCAGATAATTACGAAATTTAAAAAATTAGATATTTTTATACCATAAAAATATTAAACTTATCATTAGCGAGTTTGATATTTGATAAAAATAATTTAAAATACGTCAAAATAAAGAAAAATCCATATACTTTCACAACTTATTGATAGGTGTGCTATACTGCTATGCTACCTTTTCATAACTAAATTTTGTATATTTTATGCGTCTTTTTAAAATATATACAACTATTTGTGAAGCCAAGTGGTCATTACATAAATTCCATGGTTGGTTCCTTACAAATACTTAGTGCTTCCGTACATTTAAATATATAATATTGTGAATTTTCGTCAGAATTTTCTAGAACTTTTAAATTCAGATTTATGATAAAAAAGACTACGCAAGTACCATTGTACCAATACCGTACCTTACCAAAACGACAAAATAAATACGGTGATTATTTTAATTATTTTACAGTTTTTCACCAGTTTTTAATTATGATAGTAATAAATCCACATTTTTTTGAAGATTGTAATGAAAACAAATTCTAATACTTTTTTCTCAATTATTTAGTGTTTCTTATAACACGAAATGACACCAAAAAAATAATAAGAAGAATGATAACAAAGCCTGTCCAAGTTTTTATTGTGGTAGCTATCCCATTTGGGTTTAGATGATAGTTCTAAACTAACAATATCATGGATTCAATCCCATAAAAAATAAAAATAATATATATTGTGATTAAAAAAAACCGAAAGAAAGAAAGACAATTTGACAAAATATTGGTCTTATTAATAACTACGACTTAAATAAATTAATGTAACAGTTACACATATTATAAAACACTTTGAAATTTAGATTATTTATTTATGTCCACATATATGAAGAAAATCAAAAGTCTAAGATAGACAAAAGTGACATTCTAATTTATATCGCCGTCGTCATCAAGTGTTGCTCAGCTACCACGGTGAGGGTATCAGTTTCCGGCCACCGCTTCCAGCGGCAATCCTAGTCTTCACGTTCTCAAACTCTGAAATCCGGCAAGGAATCGTGATACCACCGGGATGATCATGACCGTATTCCTCCTCCGCCTTCATCAACAACTGCCCAAACAAAGGATGGTTTATATATATCACCGGCACCAACACCCTCTCGAAACCGCCGTCGTCCTGTCCCACGTACACAGCCATCTTCCCCTTCGGAACAGTCGCGTGCGGCGGCGCATGATCCGTTTCCACAACGGAGTCTTTTCCTATACGAAAGTAACCCGAACGAAAAGCTGGGTTTATAGAACAAACAGCTCTTGCTTTCGCCTTAACTCGAGCACCCCACTTCAAGAATTTTGAAAACGATCTGAGAGATGGGTTTAACCGATGGTATCCCCTCGGCGACAGCTGGTTTCTCCGGCGGATGCATCGGAATAGTGAGATGACTCTATGTTTGAGCAAAAAACCTCGGAATTTCTTCATTTTTTGACGAAATTCAAAACCCAAGTCAGGAATCGAAGTTAAAAGCGGGAATTGGAAGAAGAGAACTGAAGTTTAGGAAAAGGGCCATGGGTCTGCAACAGACATGGCTAAACGGAACAAGGTGAGACAAATTTCAGAAAGAGTGATGGGTATGTTTGACATAGTCGTGTCGTACCTTATGATCTAATGATTTGGTGTTTCCATACTTATGATTTCTTCGGAGGTTGCTTGATCTATGGATAAATTGTAAAAAGCAGACCACCGAGTTTGATGACGACAATGATGGTGGATGGGAGAGAGAGAATATGCAAATTAATAGAGGAGAAGAAAATGGGAGTGAAATATATATAGAAAAAAAAAAAAAAAAAAGAGAGAAATATGATCAGATTTACAATATGTGGCCACCCAAAAATAGAGGCTTGCGTCCACGTGCTGTTGTCAAGGTTTTAAGGGGAGAGAGTTGTTCTCTTCCAATTCACTAAACTCTCAAATAAAATTTTGTTTTTTTTTTTTAATAATCTTTTCCAACCCACAACCTATAAAAATTTTATCTTTCTCAACTCATTCAACCTATTGAACTAAAAAAAAAATACAAAACAATCAAGATACAAGTTTTAAAACACATGTTACAAAAGAAAATGAGAAAGAGAAAGTAGAAATAGATGATGAAGTGGGTTAGTAAAACCAATTAACCAACCCGTTGAAGCGGGAGTGGTGTCGTCCGTAACTCTATTGCTAATTAAGATTTTACTGTTGATTGTTTTGTATTTTTTTTAATTGAGTGGGTTAGATATGTAAAATACTCTAATATTGTACTCGAATAATATATTATTCTATTAGAATATTTCACAGATATTTCAAAAAAACGGTAATTTTATTTATTTTATTTTTTTTTGGATAAAAAAAATGATGAAAAAATATTTTAAATTTTTTTTTGAAAATTTTCAATTATTTTGCATTTTAAAAATATTTTTTATCTAAAAAATGAGTGTCTAGGATTGCGTTTCTCCGTCTCACAAAATATAATGATCTCACATGAACCGAACTATATATATATATATATATATATATATATATATATATATATATATATATATATTCGTTTGGATGGATCTGTTTGATCCGATTCAATCAAGTGAATCCAAATTGATTTCGGTTTTCAAAACATTGATCCAAATAGTCCAAACTAAGTTCAAATCGATCCGATCCGATCCAATTACAATTCGGTTGGATCGGTTTTTATAATTTAGTTTTCAAAAACCGAAACATTTTAAAACGACATATAATTATAATATTACCCAATTTTACACAAGAAGCGAAAAACATTATTTAGTTGTGAATTGAAATTTATAAACAACTACTAATCAGATATATTATAGTTAAATATTTTATAGATAGAAAACTTTTGAAAGATAATACATATTAATGTTTTTTTATCGGTGAAATGTTTTGAACCTATTTGAAAAAATAAATTACAAAATTAATAGATAACTATAGATATATATTATACATAAATAAATAATAAATGTTTATTCGGTTTTTTTAGACTATTTGGTTTTAATTTTATAAACCAAAACCAATCCGAAATCCAAAATAATAAATCAGTTTTGTTGAAAACCAATCAAAAAATACGAATATCCGAACCAAATTGTCCAATTGAACAATTCGCTTTTATCCAAATAATGAACAACCCTAGTTATGTTCACCATAACTTTTTTAATCGGCTATCATTTGTGATACGCGGTCAAAAGGGTTATGATGAACACGAACAATAAGTTCGATTGTATATTGGATGCTGAAAAAATAAAAGGGATGAAATGTGAACAAAATCAACACTTGGTTACCCTCTTGGATCATTTTCTCTTAAACTAATCAAAGCTTCTATTTTCCTTGGTGTTAGTACTATTTGTTCTTGGTTTTGATATTGTGACTTGGTTTCTCACAATTAATCTTTACTCGTGAGAAATAACTTGTTCATCCTTAGTATTGTTTGTTATTGTGGAATATTTATAATGAGAAATGATGTTTTGAGCTTTTTTTA
This sequence comes from Lactuca sativa, assembly GCF_002870075.4. Classification (NCBI taxonomy): domain Eukaryota; kingdom Viridiplantae; phylum Streptophyta; class Magnoliopsida; order Asterales; family Asteraceae; genus Lactuca; species Lactuca sativa. Next base: position 10,192,878 of record NC_056629.2, read on the forward strand.
AATAAGTTATTTTTACGAAGAATTTATTCGCGAAATATAACTTCTTCACATTTGGTATCGTTTATTATTGTGGAATTTTTATAATGAGAAATTATGCTATGACTTTTTTTTTGTTAATAAGCATAATATTAGGAATAAATTACTTTTACGAAGAAGGGATAAAATACTACTGAAGCCTAAATATATAATAATATAATAAAAAATAACATTATGAGCAAGTCATTTTTAAGCCAATTCTAAAAGAAAATGAACAATGTCAAAATCACTAAGAGCAGTTAATTATACATAATCGAAGTACACTATATAAATGTTTGTTTATATATATATATATATATATATATATATATATATATATATATATATATATATATATATATATATATATATATATATATATATATATATATTTGATACAAGGGTAAATTGGTCATTAGTAACAATTTAACAAGTCAAAAATTAAATTGAACAATGAAAAGACCAAATACGTAACATTTAAAAACCACATAGACCATCTGTATAACCCAATAAAAGTTATCGTAAAATTGATATTTTTTAAAAACCATAAAGACCATTTATGACATGTTGTATAGCTATTGAAAAAAAATATATGAGGAAATAGTTAAAATAAAAATGACAATCAAAAGTTTGGTCTCTTTCATTTTTTGAATGTAATAGACCATCAAATTGTTTTTAGTGTTCATTATAATTTTTTGACCCACTATCACATGTTATAGTTGTTCAAATTATATTATTATAGTAAACACAAACAATAAATTCAAAAGTATATTACGTAAAAAAGGATTTAATATAAAATCAATAACTAATTACCGGATCATTTTCTCTCGATTAAACTCCAAGTTGGCAAATAAAAAACTTTTCATTGGGATTTGTGACTTGAAAAATAAATTCGGTCAAGTTCCGTAAATATTCCGTACACTACAATCAGCTGCTATAAACGGACGAGACGGTCATGAATAATCCTTTAATTCTACGCATGCATTTGATAAAAGTACAGTGGGGTCCACCTTAGCATGCCATGAAATTTTAAAGTAATTTTTAGTGAAAATGATATATTTATAGTAAAATAACAGATAGTCTACCGTCATCAAAATTTCTCTCAAGTAGCATAGATCTTTATAAAATAAAGAGTAAATTATACAAAATGTAAGGCTAAAAAAATCTTATTTGGTTAATTAAACTATCCTTACTAATTAGACAACTCAGTCATTAAATGATAATCTCTCATTACTTGTAAATAAGACATAATTGCAAAAATAGTCCATATTATTAGCAAAAATATATGGTTTTGGACTGTTTGGTGTGTTTGTTATTTTGATAAACAAAAACATCAACGCGGAAGAATAAACTATAGATATTTATCTCGAATCTAGTTAAAAGAAAACTTAAATAAAAAAATGATTGAATACTTGTTTTCATTGTGATTCCCGGATATGATGATTAAGGTTAGTTTTTCAGTTGATCTTAAAAAAAATTTCTAAAAACCTCAGCAATATAAAAAACAAATTTCTCTATCTTTTCATGTTGTGGATCTGTTTCTCATCATGTATTTATATAGATCGAGATATAACCGAATATGAGAGATATTAGGGATATAAAAGATCTTGAGTCAAACCGGGAACTCAACCCACAAGATAAACCCAATTAAGTATATATCTTATTAATAAAATCGGTTCATCAACATTTTTATGTAATTTCTATAATAATATAAAATTAATGATAACATTATTTATATACATATATTAATGATCTCAAAATATCCCACATGGTGGTGTATGATAGTATTAATTAGGAGTGACAAATCGGGTCAGCGTGTCGTGTTTCTGTCTAACACGACACGACACGACAATGTTTTTTGTAACACAAACACGACACGACACAATGTCGTGTTTTTTTAACTAACACAAAAACGAACCAATTAAAAAACGACAAATACGACATGACACGAAAAAGATAACATAATATAACAATAGTTTATTTAATTAATATTTAATCATAGATAACACCAAAAACATGACAACTAAATGTTAAACCGTGTCAATTTCGTGTCGAATTTTAAACACGACATCATGTTTTTACACTTAACATGAACACGACATGAACACGAATTCAAATTTCAATTTCGTCCCAATTTCGTTTCGTGTCGTGTATTTTTGTCGTGTCGTATCGTGTCAACAATTGACACCCTTAGTATTAATGGTTTAATTTTGGATAGTTTTAGTGATTTTAGTCTCTATACACTTAAGAAGACATTTATGCCTTTATAACTAATTTTTTACTTTTCTATTAACTTGAAACCAAAATAAATAAATAAATAAATAACTCCCCCCTTCCCCCCTTTCCATTTTTATCAGAAACAAGGAAGCCACTTGTAACGTCCCAAAAATTAAGACAAAAAATTTCATTTTTGAATTAATAAAACTGTAATCCAAAACAGCATTATGAAACCAAGGTGGAACAAAGTGTATCAATACAACATAAAATATCAGAGTAAATCACAAAACGCGGAATAATGTGATGTCTGCTTTGCAATCATCTCGAGCCCTTCCCTTTCGAACCAGAAGTACCTGAAACATAAACTGAAAAACGTAAGCACAAAACTAATTGAGTTCCCCAAACTACCACATACCATACATAATAAACACATATTGGGCCCCGCCCTTCATCGAGCCTCGTCCGACATCGAGCCCCGCTCGGTATACAGATGAGTCAGTCATCAGACCCTGCCTGGCATCAGGCCCCGCCCAGTATACATATAAATATATAACATATAATCATATGAACACATGTGATAATCACAAAGACAATAGTATACAATACAATCATAGGGTCCCGCCTGGCATCAGGCCTTGCCCGGTAAGCATACCAACACATAACACATGCAAGAGTTACACAAACATATAACATCCTAACATAATAAACCATGGACCGGCATTGGTACCTTCGACCCGCTAAACATAGTGAGGAAACTCACCTCTAATTGTTGAATCACACAAATAAATCTCTACTTGCTGGCCCGATAAATCCTCACGCTATCATCATAAAACAACATTTAATTAATACTAGGTCTTGGCCCATAACTAATAATCGAAGATACTTAGCCCAAGCCCAGGGTAAAAGACCATTTTATCCTTTTCCTATTTTGGCCCAAGGGCAACGCCCAACTTATTACCCAAAGGCCAAATCCTAAATGATCACCCCAAAGCCCATATATGGCCCAATCTTCCAAATTGGGCCCGAAGCCCATCATGGCCTAAAGTCCAAAGGAACCCAAACCACTAGCCAAAAGCCAAAAACCATAAGTCTAACAGCCCAACAAGGACCAAATGAAGAAAATCGTACCTAAGGCCCAAACCGAGAATGCAAGCCCAAAAAGCCCATCTGCTGAGTATGTGGGGCATACTCAGCTTGTACGCTTCGTGTACACCTTCTAGGGCTAGTATGTGCAGCATACCAACTAGTTACGCCTAACGTACTCCCTAGCTTGCCACCCTACTCCATTAAGCACTTATTACATTGCGACTTCAAGCCAAACTCTCATATTTGATTCTATAAGACCACTTATCATGTAAAGTTGGCAACTTTACACACATGTGTGGCTTAATAGGGCTTAAGAGCTAAAAAAGAACTTAATAAGGGTCTTAACACATGCATCAGTCCAAATGCTCCATAGAGTTGACATTTTTATGAACTTGGGGATTGAAAGGAGCTAAGATCTAGCATCCATAACCTTTGGAGTATATCAAAAGCTCTCCTTTAATATAAAGGGCTCAAAAGATGCATAAATGTTCCATTAACTAGATCTAGCATAGAAGATCACAAAGGTGTAAAATTTTTACCTTAAAATGCTTGCAAATGTGGAAATGATTATGGATCTACAAGCTCAATCAACTTCTCCAACGTGTAACGCCCGCAAATCCGGGCTAGTCAATTTAGAGGCAATAGGGGTCGAAAGCGACTTTTCGACAAAAGATTATTTAGAATATGTCACAAGTTTTCCGTACATATAAAGAACGCCGAAATCCGAGTTATAACGAAGAAGTTATGACCCGTCGAAGTTTCGCGACAGAACCGGCACGATACCGGAAAGCATGAATAGTGAATTTACGATAGAGTGAGATTTAGCCTTAGCAATCTAAATGAAAGTCGTAGAATATGTTAAACTAAGAACATAGATAAAAAGAACGCCCAAATCTGACTTCGTATAAAGAAGTTATGATTTTTCGAAGTTTCGGACTAGCAGTGTACAGCCCGAAATTCGAATATTAGATCGAGCGGTTTTTAGTCGACATGACCTGTACGAGAATCGAAGATCTCGTTAAAAGTAGCGTAACGAGAAAAAAAGATGGGCGAAAACGGATGTCGGATGAAGAAGTTATGAGGATTTAACGGACCAATCCTGTCCCGGCCCGTTAATAATATAAAATTTAAAATCGAGCCAAAATTTGCCAACGAAGTCTAAACGAAAGTTGTAGAGTACCTTCCCACCTTCACGTGGATATAAAGAACGTCAAAAACGGAGTTCATATGAAAAAGTTACGAATTTTTAAAGTTGAAACATGAATCTACGAAGTCTGTGCGAGGTTGATGACGTGGCTGCATCTGGGCCGCCCATCGCTGATGATGGAACGCGCTTCGGATCTTGACACGTCGCCCTTTGCATACGCCCCGCGTCCGAGGTCAGTACGCCCCGCGTACCCTCGCCTTATCTCTTCCGATGTTGCGAGCCAGCTGGTGCGAAGCTGGCACCCTTATCCGAGACTACGCCCAACGTAGCTGTTGGACGCCCCGCGTAGTCCGAGGCTGCTGGGGCTATAAATAGCATGCGAGCCATTCTGAGTTTTTCACTCCAAATCCACTTCTTTCTCTCACTAGTTTCTCTCTCTAGCTCATCTAAACCCCCCCTAAACCCTAGAAAAACCCCTTAGCACCCTAGGGAAGCCCCGAGGCTCCCGGAGTCCTGAGAAAAAGGAGTTTTTCGGTTTCGAAACGCTGCTCCAATTAAGTTCCGGTTCTCGATAAAATTCGCTGTAAGTGTGCTACGCTTACGCAATTTTTAATATAGCTTTCAATTAATTATAGGAATGTTATTAGGTCCTTAAAATAATTATTTGGGTATTATTATGAGTTATATCGAGTATTATTAACGCTTAATAATACTCGGACTAATTAATTTGTCGCGGTTATCGTTAAACTAAACCCTAGTGGTATCGATACTAGGTTTTCTCGAAGGAATATCGTTTTGAGAGTATTGAAGCGCTGTCCGAGTGCTAAGTCACCACCTAATCAGGTGAGTGCATAGTCCCTTTCATCTTACACATAGATATGAAGTATTTTATATAAACTACGTGCTATGTGTGCATATTATCTGAATACTTGCTGTCTATGTTGGATGAACGTTTTATACATGTTTTAAAGGATTTAAACTGTATACGTATTTTATATATACGAATATGTTGGGTATGAGATGGGTAGATGAATGATGAGAGATAGAAGATGACGTGAGTATACATTAGCAGCTATAGACTTAGTGCCTATGGGACAAACACCGGTAGCTATGGACTTAGTACCTGTTAGACGTTGGTAGCTATGGATTTAGTACCTATTAGGAATTGGTAGCTATGGACTTAGTACCTATTAGTTAGACGCTGGTAGCTATGGATTTAGTACCTGTTAGGAATTGGTAGCTATGGACTTAGTACCTATTGAACACTGGTAGCTATGGATTTAGTACCCGATGAGTAAGATATAGCAGCTATGGAATTAGTGCTCTACGAACGAACATCGGCAGCTATGGATTTAGTGCCATTCCTATAACCCTGGAAGTAAGGGACTTCGGAATAAACGAATGTAGGATAGATGACTCTTAGGTTAAATCCTTAAGAGTAAAGAAGATAACGGGGATGGGTAATTGGGTTAATTGTTTGATGATTGATCATAACAATTATATTATTGTGGGTTGAAAACCCTATGTACTCACCAGGTTTCCCAACCTGACCCACTCAGTTTATACATATCACAGGTGACGAAGTGAAGTGACATTACACTGAGAGATTTAAAGAGATGTAGATCACTAGTGTAAATCATTGTAAGTTCTGTTTATGCTTATGTTTCGGTATTGACGATGACATCCCAAACGTTTTAAAATGAAATAAATACGTTTCTCCGAAAATGTTTTAATAACGTATTTACCATGTTTTTCTGGGAACAAATTCCGCAACCTTTTTATAAAATGAAGTACTATGGTTTTTATAAAGCATAAACAAAATCGGTCTTTTCTGGCCGTGATTTTGGGGATGTCACACAACGGCTTCTCTTCTTTTTCTTCACCTTAAGACACCTAAAATCTCTTTATCAAGCTCACAAACTCACTAACATACTTAAGGTTTCGTTCTCTGGGATAAGGAGGATGGAGGCTAGCTAAACATGTCCAAATGAGGCTATAATGAGGTTTAAACAGGGTGCAAACCCTAAAAATTAGGGTTTGTCTCAGACTTACGTACGTCCCACGTATGTGGTTAAGTACCTCGACCAGATTATGGCTAGTACACTAAGAGTACCTATTGAGTACGCCCCGCATACTAACCAAGGGACCAATTTTGAAAGAAATTGCATTAGGATAAAAGTGAAACTTATCAAAATCTGAATGTTACACCACTCATCACATCTCTACCCTCCACCGTAACCCTCTATCCGGAACAACCGTCGGTAGCCGCATATCTCACTAGAAACCACAGGCAACATCGTTATCTGATCTTTCACCCTATTCTATCTCTCACATGGTTCGCCCCCACTACCTCTTCCATAAATTCCGTCTACCACGACAAAAGTCGTCATATGATCTTTCAACATTGATGTTTCGGCAAAAAGGGTCGTGTCATCTTTCAGATCTTCATATTTTATTCTCTTACATGTCATTTTTAAGATTTGGAAGTCTTCGTCGGTGGAGCAAGGTTTGAAACCCTAAACCACATAATTGTCGGTCAAGTTAGAGTTCCCTGTGACCATCATCGCTGCCTCTAAACTTGACTTTCAATCCACCATTGACAAGTATTGGTTTTGCGCAAGCCTTAGGTTCTAGTTTAGGGGAAATCAATCTACCCTTCATTACCAGTTGCGTTGTTATCTGATGGAGATGATGATGAAGTGTGAAGATGGTGGATAATTACGTTGGTGTTGGATCTTGACCGGTGAGATGGCGGAGCAGATGATGGTGATGCCATGGTATATTATATTTAAATAATGATTATTTGCAAATTTTTGTTTTTTTTAAATAATTCATTTGCTTTAGTTAATAAAATATTATTAAAATTAAAGTAATAAACTATATTATATTTTCTTATAAAATCAAAGAAGTTCATGTTTTTGAAAAAAAAAATATATTGTTGTAGCTACTTCAAAAAATGTTAACTTAAGAAATATTTGTGATTTTATAATATATATTTACTATTAAATGATAGATAATATTAACTAATAACCTTATAAAAATAAAGTTACAAATTTTTATATTATCTAATAATTAAGAATAAGTAAAGACATAAAAAAATAGGAGACAAACTTTAATCATTTAATAATCATCTAATTTAACAATTCTTCAAATATAAGACAAAAATAATATTCTTTAACAATCCTCTATAGTTATAAATTCATGATTACAAGCTTTCAATTGTCTATAAAATTGTATATGTAACATAAACATTGTTTCCCATCCAGCTACACATGGGACTGATGTGCATAATTATACCTACTATTTTTAAATTCATAAATCTAACCTGCTTAACAAGCTAAATACACCTAGAAATTGTACATAGTCTAGTTATAGTATAGAAAAGTAAGTCGGGTGTCGAACATATGGAACGGTATTTATTTAATAAAATAACTACAAAAAACTAAACTAAGAAAACAACTAAATGTGGGGGTTTTATCTGATTTTACATGTAACGCCAAGTTTCGGATATGTCTATTTTATTTAATTTTAATAAATTGAAGTTGGATCTCTGGTGGCCACGACGTGGTGATAGAATCCCACAGTGTGGCCAAGGCCACAATTTTCGTGGCCTATAAGTTGGCGTGCCATGGCATGAGACATATCGCCACGATGTTGCCGCTGTTTAATGACAAACCCTAGTCTAGGGTTTGAGCCCTATTTAAGAGAATGTGATGGCTAGGGTTGCCCACCCTCAGCCTTATTTACTCTCCCTTAGCCTCCAAGAAAAAACCCTAGCCTCCATTGCTAATCTTTGAGCTCTTGTGAGTTTTGGTGGTATTTTAAAGAAGAAGACATCTTTAAGCTTGGTTGTAATGAGAAAATCTTCCCATATACCATGAGTACGTGTTTGGACTCTTGTAAGTCCTCAAGATCTAATCTTTATGTTATATATGTCTAGATCTAGCTATTTATCCCCATATCTTGATGATGAGAGAAATTGGAAGGTTGGATCTCATAAAGCTAGCAACTTTATGGATCCATGTTATATGTTCCACCTCTGAGGATCTATTTAGTTTTTGATTCCATGCTCAATTTTAAATCTTTATTTCCATGTTTTTGACCCAAAATGGAAGGTACATGCATTGGCCATATATGTCCATAAAGCCATGATTTTTAGGGCTTGTTAAGAGTAAGAAACCATTCTGGAAACTTTGGGTGAGCAAATCTTGAGATTTGATGCTTAATGGTTGTCTTTATGCATTTGGTCACGCTTAAGTAATTAGGGTTTGGGATCTTGACTTATTGAGCGGTCTTAATGGATAAAGTTGGAAACTTTATACATCAAGACCATGGGAAGAACCAGATCTGGGCTTTAGAGTTCAAGAAGTTATGGGAAAATGGCTTAATGGATTAAGCCATCTAGATCAATCCCTACGACGTGGCGGCTAGGTAGAAACTTGTATGCCTTGTCGTTTAGCAGCCACAACGTGGCCAGGGATGGCCACGACGTAGCGACCAGCTGGAGTTGACTTTTGACCGTTGATCATTGACTTTGACCAAGTTTGACTTTAGGTCATTTGGGATATTTTAAGTAGTAGATTGAGGCTTGGTCCCCATATGTTATGCATGTGAACTATAGATCCAATATTTGGAGCAACATTTAGTTAAACTGTTTTTCTAACATTAAGGTGAGTTTTCTTTACTGTACTCATAACGTACCCATACTGACCCACTAGGTTGTGTTATATATTCTGGTATATATAGGATGTTGCTATGTTGTAGCGAACTGTTATATTGGTAGATCTGTATGATTACCTATACTCACTCGCTATTGAATGTTACTTTATATGTCGACATGTTATTGTTTGGTCGGGTTGAGGCGGTCATGCTTTGTGCTAAAGGACAAGATACCTGGGGTGGTTCGGATAGGCTGTAGGCCCGTGCAAGGCAATCCAGTTAAGCCAAAGGCCCGAAGAGCGGTCCAGATAGGCTGTAGGCCCTGCGAGGCGGTCCAGTCTGGCTGAAGGCTCATATATGCATGTTGTTATCTAATTGGTTGTGTGTATGTGTGGTATTTTGGAGGAAATCACTAAGCTTTAGCTTATAGTTTGATGTTTTGGTTTTAGCCGCTTTCAGAGGAAAGGGGAAGGTGAACGCTTGATTATCCACATCATCATGGATTTTTATATGACTTTTGATTTTGGGATACTTTGATTCATGTTTATGGTTTTGAGAAACTATGTTTTATGTAACTAACGAATTTTGAAATGGTTTGAAAATTGAAAAATTTTCTCATGTTTTTGCAATGTTACATTACAAATTCAAGTTAGCTTAATTACTCAATCAACTAAAATAAACTAAAGCAAGCAAATAACTAAAGACGATTGTAAACCAAGAGAATAAAAGCACTTTCATTTAGCTTTGAATCATTCTTTTTTCTATGGTTAGTTTCAAGACATGAATTAACTTCAGTTGGTTACCAATAAAAAGTTATTATAAGTCTTGGTCCGATCTCCTAAAGTTTTCACCAATTTATGAACTACTATGCAATGGTATTACACAAGCGAGACAGTAAATTGATTATTAAGATTATTAGGCTATGAATGATAAATCTAAGATTAATTATCTATGATCTAAACAAACAACCAAACACTAATTATGATTTAATTATGTTCTGTAGTACAGTTAAAGCAACTATCTTTATTGCCTATTGTAGGATTTGGTCAATCACTAGCTCTAGCAATTTAATAATCATAAACAATTAGGTAACAAGTTCATGCACTTAAAGTGATCAATTAACTACACAAAACTTGGAATCTAAGCAACAAAGATTGGAACTTTTAATATACTAGGATTTGATACACACACACACACACACACACACATATATATATATATATATATATATATATATATATATATATATATATATATATATCAAGCACAAGCTAAACTAACTTCATAAAATCCATGAAAAGCAAAACTAACACATAGTATTAGGGTTCGTCATTTCTAAAAGAAAGTCTAATAATTTAGCTCATAATTGTAGAAAAGAAACACACAATCATATAGAAAACTAAGCTAGACATAATTAAATCTAAACAAATAGAATGATTGATGAGAATTCCTTGCTTCAATCACTTTATCTCTTGATTTCCAATCTTCTTCTACCTTCCAAGGTTTCTTAGAAGGTTATTTTTTGCTCTTAATCGCAACTCTCCACTTCCAACCTTCTAATTTCGATATAATACTCGATATATATAGTTTCCAAAATATGGTCACCACGACGTGGAAAATAGGTTCTAGGTCATAGAATTCATGTATATCCCGTATGCGCCAAGGAAACAGTGCATGTCCGTATAGGATTCTTATGATGACACGTGGTCACGACGTGAAAGGCAATATGTCATGTCGTGAAGATGGTCATTATGTTGGGATCGAGAATCTTATGAATGCCACACTGTGACATGTTGTTGTCCACATCATGGGAAGTGTATACTGCTCAATTTCTTCTGCTTTAAGCTCCTACTTTCACCTTCAGTCCTCCAAGTATCCAACTTTCGTTAATTTCATCTCCTTTTCCTCGAAAATTTTCTTTTTGGTTGCAAAATACAATTTTACCTTATAAGTACGAAATATCTTTGCATTTCACCAAAATATAGCTTAATTGTATTAAAATAATGCCTATGTATATGTATATATAAGACAATATCAAAATACCCAACACTTGCCTTTTGTTTGCCCCTCAAGCGAAACTTATTTTAATATATCAATCATAACATTGCCCTCCAATATCACACAAACCAATCTTAATTGAACCCACTAAGTACGTATCACCTCAATGCATGCATTTGTGTCTAAACATCCTAAATACTTCCCAAGCTGTAAATATTTACGATCCTTATAAACGCTTCCCACTTATTTTTAACGAGATTCATTTTATGCATCCCTCCAAATCCATCCTGAAAAAACTTTCCTAACCTCAAGGTAATTTTTGGTTAAGCTCCCAAACATATGAGTGGTAAAATAACCTAGAAAGAAAAACTACAACTTTGAATAATACGCCTTTGACTTTTGGCAAATTTCCTTATCCTTCACTTTCTTCAATTTGAATCTTCAATATTTGTAACTTTTGAACTTTTCTTCATGCTTCTTGATCTTCATACTTTGTAAGCTCTTATTTAGTCAACAAACTTTTTGTTACTTTTTTTTCTTTTTTCACAACTCACTTTTTTCACTCAAACTAAAAATCTAAAAGAAAAACATATGCTTAAGCAAGGGAACTTAACTTCAACCCTCATTGGTTAAAAGTATTAGTCTAAAATGCAATGACTACATAAGCTTTCTTGCATACGTTTCTAGTACATGATGCTAAACTTTTTATGTCCCTCAAACTACCCAAGGTTGCGTTTTGTCTCATGATTTCACTAGGATTGGGAAGCGATAAATACACTAAAACATATTGGCTTAACTAAATCTTAGAGTTCACATCAAATCATCTCGCATAACACTAGCAAACCAACCCAAATGCAATAATATAAAAATTTTAAAAATGACAAAATTTATTAGACAATTTTTGCAAGTCTATATAATTTGATTTTTCTTTTAAATTTCTAGCATTTTTCTAATAACTTTTATGCTTCAAAATCATTCTACGACCACCTATCTCACACTTATTTCATACAATGCCCTCATTGTATGCATAAAAAAGCACATAAAATAAATAAATGGGGGAAAAAGGAATAGAGTCTCATGGGATAGTAGTGGCGAGATCGAATACAATTGTGGTGGGAAAGCTTTAACATCTCAAATCAATTGTTGGAACTGGACTCCTACTGCTTCTCGTGAATGTGTGCGATAAAGAAACCAAAGACTTTAACGTCGAAAAATGTATTGCGAAAATAATCAAATTAAGGTAATTAACTTTAGTCACGACGCGAAATAGTAGAGAACACGTTGTGAGGTCGAAGGTGAGCAATTTTGAATCACAATCATCTGGTGCTTCACGACGTGACAATAAAGTCACCACGTCGTGAGAAAGTAATCTTCAAATCCGAGATCAATTTGAATAAACCATCACAACGTGACATAATGGGAGTCAGGTTGTTTTTAGACTCCATTTTTCTGCCAAAAGGCAGGTGTTGGTAAATCTTTACTTCACTTCATAATGACCCTAAGCTGTTTTTAGACTCCATTTTTCTGTAAAAACTCTCTTAATCTCTTCTTCACTTGATAAGCACCACAAACTTATGAAAACTTGTGATATTCGATTGTTAACTTTCAACTCTCTTGACTTTTCTCGACAATGAAATAATATCTGTGATCAACAAAAATAAAAAGAAATCCTATGATTGAAACAAGGAAACAAAAAAAAACATCCGGTTACAAGATTTTAAAACAAATCAAACACACCAAAATAAAACAAACACAAATCAAACCATAAATAAAAATAAAAAGGATAAAATTCACTCATTATCCTCATCTCTAGCACCACTCGTTCCTGCCCCAAAATCACCGATAGTTCATAATTATCCCCAAGTAGGAATGTATAGCAATTGAGGCGGCATATGCACCGGGTGATCTATGTGTAAATGTGAAAATAATATGTCAATCGATTGACAATGATAGTTCATGCTCCCACAAAGATTACCCAAAGATAAACCAACCCTGCTTTGAAACAGGTCCTTTGAAACTCCACACCCTCTATTACAGAGGTGGTGGTGCTCTTCCTTCTCCTCGTGATTGTACATTTCTCCTTACTCTCATTATTTACTCTTCCACACCTTCTATTGGCAACTCCTCGTCATCCGGGGGTATTCCATAAATTCCTCCTATGTTCACCACCACCCTCATTGACTCTAAGTAGTTCATGGTAAGATTGTCACCTTCAATGCATCTCAGCGTACGGACCATGCCTGGGATATATACACCATATGATTTTTCCAAGCACGCCACGAAATGCCCATCTGCGATTGGGCTTCCTACTCATGAATTAACTGTTTTCTCCCCCAAAAATTTAGCAAGAAAGTAGAGGATATTTTAGAAAACACCCGGTGACAAGATGGTCCATAGATAAAATAGATTGAGGCTAGTAACCTTACCGCCATGCTTATTATGATTAATACTAAAAGCAACAAAGTGGTGGATAAGGTGGTGAGCTGGACACCAAGTTTGACTCTCTTATGAGATCCCCGAGTTGTAGTTACCTTTTGTAATAGTATACTAAAACCCATAATTATTGACACCTTCAGAGTAATCTCTAGCCATGTCCCGTAAGAACATAAAATCTTGAGGCGAAAAGCTTCATGTTGTTCATATAAACCCATCCTTTAGGCCAAATCAACCAATCTACACTCCAGGTATTGACCTCCAAGACGGAACACAAGCACTTTTTCATATTGAGGATCCTACGTATTTTCCTCAAAACACATCGTAGCAAAGAATTCAACACAAAGCTCCTTATAGATCAGTTCTTTAATGGACAATAGGTTTCTCCAACCATTGTAAGTAACTGAAATTCCCTTCCCAACATATAACTTTGTAAGGTATGGGTTGAGCCTTTCCAAGATTCTGATGTCATGCAAGTTTGCCCAATCGATAGTTGCTAAAATAGCAAATTCAAGTTTGTGTGACCATTCCAATAGGTTATCTTAGTTTTTCAAACATCATGTGAAATGTTGTTTGGAAACTGATAAAATGGGTGGAGGCTGGAAAAATCCCCTTAGGCTTTGTTGTGGATGTTTCCTTGGTCCCATGATAATGCAAAAATAAAGAACAAACACAACCAAAAAGAAACCAATAGCAGTTAAGTTAAAACATTAAAGAATCAAGTTGTTTTTCTAGTGTTCACGCTATAACCCTAAGGGCTTCACGTCGTGAGGACAATTTGGCAGCATTCTGAAATTGGTCCATGTTTAGAAGAAATTAACCAAAAAACATGAATGGGGTAATTGGTTAATTGCAGTTCTAAACCTAGTAATTAAACATGCAAGCCTTATTGTTCAATAAAAATTCACTATTTTGACAAATGGAACGCTGAAATCGAGCCCTAAGTTTTAAGAGGCACAAATACAAAAATTTAAAGGTATTAAGTAGTTAAGTCGTACCTTGGATGTTAATTTTAGCAAGAAAATGTGAAGAAAGAAGTAAATGAAATAGCCAAAAATAGAAATGGGGACCAAAGAGTGGAGTGTTCACATCGTAAGTGTTTTTGACAAAGAGATAGTCAAATGCTTTAGTTTAGGGGTAAAATTGATATGGTCCCCCCTTTCTTACGTCGTGTGTCACAACTAAGAATTTTGATGCTTGTAACAACAACAATGATAACAATTGTGAACCAAAAATGTGAAAGCATGTATGATGCTTATTCAATAACAACAAAACTTCCATCAAACAATTTATTCAAGCACTACAAATAGTTAACCAAGAATTGGAAACCATAGAAATCCCGGTTTAATTTCATTTTGGACTAGGATTTTCTTATTGGGCCTAATGGACCAATAAGCTTCCAATTTAACTATCTTGAACATACAACTCTCAAATGGGCCCTAATTGGACCCATATACATGAAACTTAATATTTTGGGCCTTATAATCCTATAATAAACTTGGTTAACTTTAATGGGTCTTATTGGGTCACAACAAATTTATATAGCCCTAATGGGTCATAAAAATCATTCCTTGTTTTATTTGGGCCGAAAATTACCTAATTAAATCATAATATGGGCTTAAACACAAGAAGCCCAATATTCTTTCTTTCCCTTCTCCTCTTCTCGGCCCAACTACAGAAAAGAGGAAGGAGTTGACTTTCCATTGCCACCTCCTTATTACATTTTGGGTCTCCATGAAAATAACACATACTTCCATGCACACATCATATCACTCACTTCTCTTCTCCTCTCTCTTTTCTATCCTCAACCGAGAACCACAAAGAAACACACACACACACACACACATTTCACTTAAACACTCTCAAAGAACTCTCTTCATTCTTCATCCAATTTTCGAGATCTAAGGGCTTTTCAAGGAGATTATTCCACAAAATTCATCATCTAAGCTAATTTGATGTTTAATCTATGATCTAACAACTTCATTTCATCAAAAAGCTTTTCTTAATCTATTCAAACTCATGATCACCATCTTAGAAGCCTCTAAGTTCGAGATCTTCTAAGAAGGCTTGCTAGGATCGAATCTTCTTCATTTCTCTCTTCAAAAACCGAACCCACAACTCAAGGTGAGCTTCATACCCCTTTCTTTTCAGTTATCATGAGTTTTATGGGGGAGAATACAAGTAAAATGTGTAGATCTATGTGTATGTGTATGCTATGTATGATTTTATGCATGTATGTGTGATTTTATGTGTTTTGGTGTTGAACATGTAAGCAAAAAGGGAAGAAATCTCGAGATCTATGACATAAGAAGGAAATCAAACATGATCTAAGTTATTTTACACTAAACTAGTCAAGAATAATAACTTATAAGATTGTGATAAACATATTTCATCACAAAACTCATTTTTGGGCTTAAATTGTCAAATATACAAAAGTGGGGTTAACAATTACTAAACCACGTTTTCTTAAAGGTCTAAAGGGTCAAAACAGTTACAATAATTGTTTTTCTGAACATTATGATCTTTAAAGGACTTAAAATGTAAATATTAGCTTAATGGGCTAAATTTTGGGCTTTTCGGCCCAATAAGCCCAAAATTGTGAAAATATGACATTTAAAGGGGCTGAAGTGGTAAACTATTCAAAACAGGGGATAAAAAGTGTAACAAAACTATTTCAAGGGTTAAAGATGGTTTTCATTTCCAAAAAGGATCGAAAATGTAAAGTTTTTGGATTTTGGGCTAAAAGTGTAAAAATTGAAAAAAGTTGGGCTTTAACCGGAAATTACGATTCTGGAAGGGCTGAAACTATTAAAAAAAATAAGTTTTGAGTTAAAAATATCATTTCAACAAATCTATGATGCAAAAGTGTCAAGAAAATGTTTTAAGTGCTTAAAATGACTTTTCTCTTATATAAAGGACTAAAATTGTATTTTATAAAAAGAAAAGGGGCTGAAAAGGTCAAACCACATATTTTAAACCAATTATTTTATTTATAGAATATTGAGTCAAAAATACCAATCTACGGCTTACAAAAAAAAATCGAAAGACAAATACACATACAACTCCAAATATCGTTATAAACAAATCGATCGGTCTCGAGTCGATACAAAGTAACACTCGTTAAATCGAACTCTCTAGTAGATATGCAATACCTAAGACAAGTAAACATTCAAAACTTGGGCTTGAAAGTTTCAAATAATGCTTGTTGGACATTGCAAGTCCATTAACATGATCTTTGGGCCCAAGGGTTAATGATTATATGTTATTGGGCCTTCTATGACCCAATTCCATGTAAAGGGACCTTAATTGGCTTTTTAAGTGCTATTGGGCCCTAGTGATCCATTAGTATTGTCATAAGGTCAAAGTAATCAAATGCGAGATGGTCCAACGTGTCTTTCGCATCCCCAATAGCCTAAAATAACTCACAGAAGCAGCATGACTTCATATTCCTCTTCTCCTCGTTTGTTGGGCTTATGAGTAATCAAAGTAAACAAATTCAAGTTGTTAATCAATGGTAAACAAGGTTGTTTGGATTAAGTGAGCGATAACCGGTGACGCCTCTAAGGATCGTTCGTAAACTGTAGTTATAACTAGTCATTATTAATGTCTGATTATAACAACTCACAAACCTTAATTAATCCAACACCACCCGAGTAATTAAGGAAGAGTAATCAAAAATCATTCATTCTGGCGGTATCACAATTTGAGAAATAACTGTATTTTATGTTTTTGGAAAACATCGGGTTTTCCGGGGAAGTTCAACATTTTGCACGTGTACGGTTAATACAAAGTTTTTTTTTTCAAATATACATGTGTTGAAATCATCATGCATATATTTACGGATCTTCACACCTTTTTATAAACAATGGTCTTTTAAGAAAATATCGGATTTTCTGGGTTTTACAAACTACACAAAACATTTTGATCACAACATTGCTTATGAACTCACCAACATTCCATATGTTGACCATTTTCAAAATAACTTGTATTCTCAAGTAACAGGTAAGACGAGGAATAAGTACCAAGTATGTTAGTGTGTTTTGTTTTTGAAAACTATCAAACAATTTATGTATGGATTTGTAACGTTAAAACAATGTACTTGATGTGAACAATTCCAGTTGTAATATATTGATGCATGGTGATGTTTATGTTATGATTCATATATAATCATTGTGATGATATTCAATTTAAGTCACGCGAGCCCTTGGACGTTTACGCCGTCTGGTTCGGGGGTGTGACATCGTGACCATGTATGGCTCATGTCGTGAGAGACGAAAATTTCATCGGGACTCTTTTTGAACTCCACGCCATGAAAATAAATGGCCACGCCGTGAGTACTGTGAAAACCAAAATTTTCTTCAAAAACTATTAAAAAAAAATCGCTAGAACACTCATGTGACCCCATACTTGGTTTAAAATAGAAAATGAACGAGCGACTAATCCTAAGAAGTAAAATCGAAAATGAAACAATAAAACTAAAATAAAAAGGTAAGAAAAATGCAAACCAAACTCGGTTGCCTCCCAAGAAGCGCTTCTTTTGATGGAGTCATGAGCCGAGCTCCTTCCCGCTCTATGTTGTGCCGGTTGGGAGCAAAATCTCATACCATAGTTTTTGCTAGGCGTACCCATGCGTATCTTGAAAATTGGATCTTGAGAGTTTTTACCTGATTTTTATTTACATAAACACTACACCAACCCATTAGACGATATCCACGATCTTCGTAAACTGTTTAGAAGATTTCCTCCCAGCCGATGAGGGAATGAGGCAAAAGACGTGACGGAGGACCCTCCAATATGGGTCCACCACGTCGCACCTCACGAGGGAATCCTCAACATAATCAGTTGGGGACACACCTCTTAAACAGGTACAAAAGGATCCTTCTTCCTCACGAAGAAGGGGACATAATTCTCTCTTTCTTGTAATCTATTACAATCTCTCTCAGATCTCGCAAGCAGCCATGCATAACCAGATGTATGCGAGGCCCTACCAGATGCAGCAGCACATGGCTTACGATGGTATGCCATACTCATACATGGACAACCCCATGCGAAGTGCAAGTTCCAACTTCAGCCATGAACTCCTACAGTACGAGATCCCGCACACTGCGATGATACCAAACATGCCACATTATGACGTCACTACAGAACCAGATGACCACATTGACAACTACGAGTGGACAATAACATATCTTAAGATGGATTTCCGCTTCACCTACACGTATTTCCCTTGTACCTAAATAGGAAATGCATGCAAGTGGTTCAAGTCTCTAAGGCCAGGCAGTATCTCAAGCTTTGAGCAGCTTAAATACCTTTTCTTCAACAACTTCATGCAATTGAAAAATGGAAAAGGAGATGCCAACTCTGCGATGGCATGCAAGCAAAAAGAAGGAGAATCTATCTGTGATTACTACGATCGGTTCACGCTTGCTACATTGAACGTCCCGGTACATGAAGAGTTCCTGGTGACAGGCACCTTCGCCCAAGGTCTACTTCCTGGACCCCTATTGAGGAAGATGCAAGGAACCGTTCCTAGATCCAGGGATGAAATCAAGTTCTGTGTGGAAAAATACATGCATCAAATCAAGGGGGAAGAATGAAAAGATGCCAATCTCAAAGCCGTAGCTAACACCTATCTCAAACAGGATGAAATGGTGCCCCGTCCAAGTCCAGTTTAGCAAGAGAAACAAGATGGCAACCAACAGAGACATAACCGCCATTCTAGGCACATGTCATGGTGGTATATAACATTCAACATGGATGATAGCAGGAGTAGTTATAACGATGTCCATGCAATCAATAAGACTCCATCCAAGGAGAACAAAGACAAGACCAAGTTCTGTGAGTATCATCGAAGCAAAACACATGACACCAACGAGTGCACATTATTGAAGCGAGAGATTGATCAGAAACAAATAGTGGGAAATATAGTCGACATAGCAAAATACCTCAGGGAAAAATTCGATGGGGATAAGCACCAGCTCAAAAATCAAAAGGATGGGGTCAATGATAACGAAAGAAGGGCTGAAATACTTACCATCATAGGGCCACGCCATGTAGCAACCACTGGAGCCAGAGCATGGGCGCGTAGGTATACCATCAAAACATTCTCAATATAGAATTTTCAACGCATGATCCTGTTGGATTATGTGTCTAAACCCATAACTATAATTGGTATGTACTTGACCTGACAGTAGCATGGTCCTTTTGGGTTGCCTTCACCGGAGCAATTTGATAGGATGGATATTTGAGAAAGAGGTTATTTGTGATTTATTAATATATTATAAGAATAATAAATTAATTGAGAAATCATATTATTTAATTAGTATTGATCAAGAATTAATTTGGTGATCAAAAGAGACTGACTAAATTTACAGGGACTGATTAAGTAAATCCGTAATACTTATAGTTTGGGCCAATGATCCATGTTGATTAGTGATGGACTAAATCCATGTGAGAGTCAATGGAGAGTTAGTCCAAAGGGCTTATCATATGGATCATTTGAATACCTAAAGGCTTAGGTAAATTAGGGTTTTTGTATGAAACCCTAAGGATTCCACACTACAAATTGAACCCTTGCACTCCCAAAATCATACAGGTACTCCAAGGTGGAACCCTAGCCGTTTTTGGTGCCTCCTAGCCTCACTCTCATTATCCTCCATTTGCTTTTGGTGTTTGTAACTTGTTAGAGGTATCACACTTGAGGTACTAAGCTCTTAAAAGGCGAAAGAACTACAAGCTACAACTAAGAGGTATTCATCAAACTAGTTTTTTTTTGTTGTAAATCTCTAATTGTATGCTAGTTAGGGTTTATGCTTTGAATGAAATGAAATTACATGTATAACTTGAGAAAACTTAGATCCAAAGCATTAGAGTTGTATGTGCACCATATGATTGTTATAGTGCTTAAAACCCATAAATGGTATCAAAGCCTAGGGTGTTTTCTGTTATATTGATGCAATTGTGTTATTTTCAAAGCTAAAAAAACTTCATTTTTTGCCTTTGACTGCTGGGCTCGACGAGTCCCATGAGGGAACTCGACGAGTCCATGCCATGAATTTGGCCAGATTGGATTAGGATCATTACCACAAACTGTTTTGTATCATAAAATTCGATTTTTTCTGATAAGGTAATGATTATCCTCATCCATTTAAATGATGATTGTCAAATTTTAAGATAATTAGTTGATTTTGTGAAAAACTAATTATTTGTAGAATTTGAATCATCTTGCTATATGAAATTAGATTAGGACACTTTTGTGATATAGTTAATTATATGATTATTTTAATTGTTGTCAAATTGATCCAAGAGTTTTGAAAAGGTTTCAAAATTTTTCCTCAAGTTTTGGAATTTAAAAGGTTTTAATTTTGAAATATTAAATTCTAAATCCCTAGTAATTTCAAAAGGTTCATAAGTGCACCTCTTGGTTTTGTAACTTAAAATTTAATTAAATAGCCTAAATTTTGAAACCTTAAATTTAGAACCTTGATATTTTGAATAGTTCAAATTACACTCTTATGGTTTTATTAAATTAATTAAGTGTTTAATTAAAAGAGAAAATTAATAAATCCATAATGACATGGTTTAAGTTTAATTAAATTAAAAGTCTAATTTATTAATAGATTAAACCACTTAGTATTTTAAATGTATAAAAACACTCGCTTATACTATATAAAATTAAAAGTCTAATATATTATATATGTATGAGTTAAAAGTGTTGGATTAGTGTCTAAGCTTGTAACTATATTTGGTAAGTACTTGACCCGGTTGTGCATGGTCGTTTTGGGTTGCTTTCACCAAAGCAACATGATAGGATGATTTATGAATAAAGAGGTTATTATGGTTTATTAATATGTTATATGAATAATATATTAATGCATAAATCATATAAATAAATTAATATTAGACAATGGTTAATTAAGAAATTAATTATGTGGCTAAAAGAGATTAATTTAATAACAGGCACTTAAACTGTCAAATGTGTGATAGTTGAGTATTGGGCTGAGGAGCCTCTTGGACTAGGCATGGACGAAATTAGGATGTGTCCATCCTTAATTTCGGTCATAAGGCCCTATTCCAGAAGCTTCCTTGGATAACTTTAGGCCTAAGTTGTCCATTAGGGTTTTTGACTGAAACCCTAGCAGCTCTAGTATAAATAGGACCCCTAGGCTACAAAAATTAGCTACCCTATTCCTAAGAGTGCAAGAGTAGAATTCAAGAGCCTCAACCTCTCTCCAAGATCATTCTTTTGTTATTGGTTTTTATAAGCCGTTATAGTAGTGACACTTGTGACTCTAAGCTTCCAAGACACGAAGATTCAAGTAAGCAACAAGAGGTAATGATATAGATCTGATTTGTTTCATTATTTTCGAATTATACTCATTAGATATAGGGTTTGAAAGTCTTGGATGAATGCATGTACAATTAGAGAAACCTAGATCCAAGCATTAGGGTTTGCATGAGCACATAGGATGTTCTTGTGGCTAAAACCCATCAATGGTATCAGAGCTTTGTTTGGTTTCAGTTGTATTTGATGCTCATATGTTCGTTCATAGTTTGATAAGAAAATCGATTTATGAAAAAACACCCAACTGACGACGTGACTCACTGAGTTCACGACGTGAGTCCAGTTTGTCTCACAGACTCGACGAGTGCAGTAGGCTACTCGACGAGTCTGCAGATCAGATGGCTCAAAACTCGGTTTTTTGACTTATTTTGTGTTTGGATAATTACCAAAAATGTTTTTGAATAATAAAATCCGATTTTTATATATATTTTATGATTATCCTTACCAAATTAAAAGATAATTACCATTTATTTGAATAATAAATTCACTATATGATAATATTTGATTATTTAAATTTATTTGGTGAATTATCTTGTAAATAATCTTGATTAGGTCAAATTTTGATAATCATTAAATTAATTGTTTAATTTAAAATTATTTCCCATTTGATCCTCTGTGTTTTAAAAAGTTCAAAACTTGTCCTCAAGTTTTGAAATATAAATTTTATCATTAAAATGTTTAATTTAAACTATTTAAATTTCAAACCCTAGAATTTTACAAGTTTAAAATTCGACGTTATACTTTATAATATTATAAGATTAATATATATATATATATATATATATATATATATATATATATATATATATATATATATATATATATATATATATATATATAACTTAAAATGCTAGTCTTACCGTTAGTAGACCTCATTCACGAAGCCAATCTCTAACGGGGGTATAAGGTTATGGCCTATTAAATGGCCATTTAATGGGTGTCCACTCTCACTCACCGCTTCCTTGATTGGTGGAGGGTCGTTAGCCGAACGGGTAGGATAGGGCAACCCTTTCTCATTAATAAGTATAATGAATTATAAAAGTAACTAAATGTTTTATAAAATTCCCAATCTTAGTTACTTTAGGAAAAAGTGAATTGATGCAAATCCATGAAATTACACTTTGTACTCTTGCTAAGACGTTAGTGGAGCGTGTGTGGTTAACTGACACACTAATTGGGTTCTAAGCAAAGGTAGCAAAGAGTGACTCATTGTTTGTCATAGTTCGATGGAGAGTGTGCGGTTAACCGACACATCGAATAGGTGACTGTAACAATGAGGGCACCATGTACATTTGCATGGTTATTCACACCTGCTTTGTGATCCTCAACATCCCAGTTACAAACTTGAGGTGCATATCGAGATTTAAACATGCCATTGAAAAGTTCAATGAATCTAAAAAAGATCTAGGAGTTTTGAATACATTTAAAACTTAATCTTATTTTCATTTTTATTGGTGGAGAATTAGTGAATCGTCATTCACTTACCTTCAAATTATTTGCATGTTAGATTACGGAATCCCTCTTCTAATATGTAAATAATGTTGTTGGATACTATCCCTAATTTCTCATTTGGGTGTTTAATTAGGGATTCATTTTCTAATCAAACTTTGTTCTTTTCTTTTTCAGATGTCGAACATGAACAAAAACAATGCTTCCGGCTCGAATTCCTCCGGCTCATTCTCACTCATGAACTTGTGTGGGAGGGTGATATTTGACGAAAACAATTTCAATGATTGGATCTGTAACATAAGAGTGGTCACCCATTACGAGGACAAAGAGTATGTCCTTGATAAGGAGCTGAAGGAGATCGACATGAACACTGCCCCTCCCTAAGAGATCGCTGCCTTCGAGGCCCATGAGCGAGATGCCACGAAAGTCCATTGCATCATGCTAGCAACAATGAATTCCGAACTCCAATAGTCCTATTAGGACATGTATCCCTATGAGATGCATCAAGACTTGCTGGACCGGTACCACCAAAGTGCAAGGAAAGAAAGGTATGAGATCATTGTAAACGTTTAGAAATCGAACGAGGCTATGAGATTTTCATAGCCTCGTTACACTAAAATAGTGAGCCAATTTTCAAGAAAGGTACATTTGGATCTAAACGTTTACATAAATCATTGCTTAAAGTTGGCTCACTATTGTGTATTAAGTTAAAATCCTTTACTGATTTTGTATTCTTAATTTGATTCCAATTATGTAATTAGAATCAAACTATAAAGCACCTTAAGTCCATTAGACTTAAGGTGCTTTATTGTTTGATTATAATTACATAATTGGAATCAAATTAAGAATACAAAATCAGTAAAGGATTTTAATTTATGTTATTAGACATTAAATATGTAATTTAGTTTGATTAATAAATCACAATTTTGGTAATCTCATACCATAGTCCTTTAGCTTTGAGCATCTTAGGTAGGAAATATTCAGTAATTTCATGAATATTTCAAGAGATTAATCTTGTTAACTTCAATTAAAGTGTAACACCCCGATTCCCAAAGTATTGATTTATAGTTAAATTTTCATGATTTCAAGGTCTACTCGATGAGTTGGTTGCCCGACTCGTCGAGTAGCAACGGGTTGGTCCACGTGTTTAAGAGACCTACTCGCCGAGTCCAAGTTGGGACTCGACGAGTAGGAGCTGAAGGATGAACCCCTATTCCTGGGGTTTTGCACCCTATTTAAAGGATCATTGGCCTCCCCAACCTCCCCTTCATAGCCTCTTGCTACTCCATAGCCCTAACTGATGTGAGTGTGCTCCGTTTGTGTGTATTAAGCTTTGAAGAAGGATTTTTGGTTAGAAAATCTTAGGGAACCAGTAACTAGAAGCAAGGAACGCATGGGAATCAGAGATCTACCTCAGTTGGCATCCTTTGGAAGGTATTAAGCTGTTATCTTGGCCTCATTTCACTCTAGATCTTTTTGGGTCGATTTTAGGAAGTTTTTCTTGTGTTTGAGCTAAGATCTGAAGTTGCAACTTCAAATCTGAACTCTATTGGGTCTCTAAGTCCATAAAGTTGTCAGCTTTGGCAAGTATGAACCTCCCCTCATGTGTAAGACTTCTTTGCAAGCTTAGTTTTGTCATCTTAAGACTTTAGAGCTTTGCACGCTCGTAAAGTTTGCAACTTTACGTGATAAACATGCATTGGGAAGTTGGATCCACAATATGGAACCTTAGCATGGCTTAAAAAGCATCTGTATGGATGAAGGACTGAAGGGACTAGGTGAGTCACAGGGTCAACTCAGCGAGTCCTATGAAGATTGTCGTGGGCTCGGCGAGTCAGATGAGTGACTCGGCGAGTCGGCTAGGGTTTTCCCAACCTTTGGACATGTATGAACTTGGCAAGTTGCAAGGGAAATTTGACAAGTCGGCCAAGGAGTTTATGACCGCAAACCTTAGGAACTCGATAGGTCACTCTAGTGACTCAACGAGTTGGCAAAGTATGCAATGAACTTGGCGAGTAGCTGAGGTTACTTGACGAGTTGAAGCCAACATGGACTATTGACCTTAACCGATGACTTTGAATTTGATAAAGGGTTGACCAGTTGACTTCTGGGAACATTTTGGGAAATTGGAAATTTACAAGCATGGTTCTATGGTAGATATAAGTGGTGGAGTTTGTGTAGCCGATTTGAGAATTTGAGTTATCTTCGAGTCGACAGTGTGAGGTGAGTTATCCTCACTATATCAACTGGGTCTAAGGCACCAAGGTCGGCCCTTTATCGGATTTGTATCCGGGTATTTTCTTGATATGTTTATTGATCAGCTAGATTTACATCCTGGTAGTTAGGATAGTGATATGCTTATGCTTAGTGACCTGGTTAGGTCAGTGTCTTGGTTATAGGATGATGCTATGTTAGTGACCGGTTAGGTCTGTATCCCGGTTATTGGGATGTTGCTATGATTAGTGATCTGTTAGATCAGTTTGACTGTTATATGATGTGAGCTAGCGTATGATATTTATGTGCAAATGTTTGTTTGGTTGGGGTTGAGTTGAGGCGATCTTGCTTTGTTCTAAAAGCCAACATACCCAGGGCGGTCCAGATAAACTGAAGGCCCTGCAAAGGGGTTCAGTTAGGCCAAAGGCCCAGCGAGCGGTCCGGATAGGCTGCAGGCCCTGCAAAGCGGTCCAGACGTGCCGAAGGCTCGGGAGCCGTCCAGATAGGCTGTAGGCCCTGCGAGGCGGTCTAGTCAGGCTGAAGGCTCATTATTCATGTTATTCTATATTTGTTGATATGATATTATTATGTTTATATGAGATTGGTATTTTGGGGTTAGCTCACTAAGCTTTCAGGCTTACAGTTTCAGTTTATTGTTTCAGGTTCAGCGGATGGCCGCGGGAAGGCGAAGGTGTGGCCGTACACTTCCTTGATTGATGATTATGATTTCTGGAAACTCTAATGTTTAAAGTATTTTGAAAACAAATTGTAATAACTGAATGGTTTTAAATAATTTAAAAAGTTTTAGATTGGCTCGAATTTTATGGATGTTACATAAAGTACAAAGGTGTTTCTTTATTGTAAGTTCCTTCGATCCCCCTTCAATATATGATGCTTTTATTAGAAAATTGCTCAGAATCACCCTCTTACTTTCTCTCTTCTGTTTTGATGTATTTTGGGCGAAAATGACGAGTTAATGTCTTTTATTTTTTGGACTGATGACAACTTTGCATCATGACTTTATTAAGGTCGCGTACCGACCAAACGCTTTGCTAACTATCTTCTTGTATTGCGACATAGTACTTGTCATGACCCTTGCATCGGTCAATCAAAGGTTTGTAATAAAAGTAGCATATCAATCTACTTTCAATATGTATCGTGTCTTATTCCTTCACCAGAGGAATCCTAAAAAATACTTTATCATCAATCTTGATTTTACGTAAACTGATTCTCATCTCGAGTTCGCAACCCTTTGCCGGTTGCGCCACGACCTGCTGGTAAATCCTACCTTAAATATTTTCCTTATTTTAGCCTTTTTAATCCATTTAGTTGTATATGCATTTCTTTTCCTCTATAACTCTCATTTCCATTACTATAACAATTATTGACACATCATGTTCTAAAGTTTTAACCACCATACCTCTCGAACATATTAATTTCTTAATATATAACATAAGTTCTACATATAAAGTTATTAGCAAAAATCTCACAAAACTTACAAGGTTATTTAAATGTGATGTTACAAGTTCTCTCTCTCTCTCTCTCTCTCTCTCTCTACCCCCCCCCCCCCCACATACAAGAATTCATCCCTGAAATCATTTCAGAATATGTCGGATATTTAACTCTAAAATCTTCTTATGTCTCCCATGTAACGTCTGATCTATTGTGATGTTTCCAATGGACCTTTACGAGTCATAATTTTTTTATTTCGATGATCCTTTTCCTTACGATGCAATATCTTTTCGGGTTGTTCTTGATATCTCATATTCTCATACACTCTAAGTTCCATAAACATTATAGGAAATAATTTCCAAGGTCATTAACTACTAGTAGTATTTCTAAATAATAACATGGTCCTTCAAGGTTGGCCTCATAACACAATTAGCAATAAGGAAATGAAAAAAAATACTTTTTAATTTATTATTAATTAATAGTTTAATCAGAAATTATTTTGGTATTAAATTAAATAGTTTAATTAATTAAAAGTGTTGAATATTAATTAATTCCTAGAGATTAATTGGAATATTCTAGAAGCCTCTTAGAAGGCAATTAGGGACAAAAATTAGGATAATTATCCTAGTATATGGCAGGTTTTGATACGGATAAGGATTATCCTTAGGAAATTGATTAACTGAAGGATTGTATTTGTTGCCTATAAATAGGGTGCTTGGGATCAAATCGTAGAGCATTTTTTCTGCCAAGATTTTGTGGTTTGTGTTCTTACCTTTATTTACTTTAATATTAAAGTAGGTTGTTATAATTAGTAAAACCAATATATTATGGTGCATGTACACTTAGGTAAATTCTGATTGTTTCCGCTATCTTTTGAAAGTGTATTAATGTATTAATAACCTAACAGTGCCACTTCCTCTCCCTTCACGCCATTCATACTCGAAGGGATGTAACTCCTATGAATATCAACTAAGTCCAAGGAAAGCTTGAACTTCTCCGTGAGTAATAATTTTGTCAATATATATGTTGGATTCTCCTTGGTATCATTCTTCAATATTAAGAACATATCCGCTTCCAAAATATCACGAATGAAATTCAAAATGACATCAATATGCTTCCTATTCTCATGATACATAGGATTCTTTGCAATATTCAATGCACTCTAACTATCACAGTAAAATACAGGCTTCTCCAACTTCAAACCAAAACTCTGAATAAGATCGTGTAACCATATCTCCATTTTGATTCCTTCCGTCATAAACATGTACTCAGATTCAATTGTAGATAAAGAAACGATATTGTAACACTCAATATTAGGTATTACCTTTGAAGCCATTGAAATTTTAAATATTGCATAATAAGTCCCTTAAGTATGTTGGGCGTACTTCATGGGTACGCTTAGCGTACCATGCATGGATGATCATGGAGGGCCAGCACGTACGTTGGGCGTACCAAAGGGTACACAGGGCATACGTGATGGATGTTCAAACCCTAATTTTTGGACTTGAGATCTATATAAGAATCCTTATCTCATTTGAGCTTCACCCTTACCAGCCTCCTTCACCTTCAAACGTCCCTGTAACGCTAAAATGATTAGAGAGTGTGTTCTTGAGCTTTTGAGTGCTTAAACCCCATCCTTTATGTGTGTTAGCCACTAAGAAGAAGAGGAATCAAGATTAAACAAAGAAGAGCCTCTGGATCTTACATTTTGAGCAGTCTAGGAAGCTTAAGGAGGTAAAAAGCTTTCACCTTGGTTATCATTTCCATTTCTAGAGCTAGGGTTTTCTCCTTAGTCCCTTTTTGTGTTCTTGAACCACCTCTTGAGAGTTTGAGCAACTCCAGAGCTTAGGGAGCATAGATCTGAAGTCCTTTGGTCCATTCATAGCATAAAAATAGAGTCTTTATGGATGTTTTGACCTCATGCATGGATTAAGACTCTTGGAAAGGTCTTAATGGGTTGTTGGGAGCATAGGGGACATGCAAAGGCATAAAGTTGCCAACTTTATGCCTTAGGACGTCTTAATGAAATCAGATCTAAAGTTTGGACATTAGGACATCGAGTACTAAGAACTTAATGGAAGATAGTTCTTAATATGATTGTACGTTGGGCGTAAGTTAGAGTACATTGCACGTACAGCTCAGGGACTCAGTACACTACGCGTACCACAGTGGTCGCAAGGAGTAAGCACAACAGATGGACTCGGATTTTTTTAGGCTTGTAAGCTTTTGGGCCTTAATTAGTCATTGGGCCTGGTCATGTTTTGGAGTTGGTGGGCCAACTTATATGTTTTGGGCCATGGATTCTATGGTTGGGCTTTATTGGGCCATGATGCCCATTAAGGATTTTGAAAATGGACTTTGGGCTCATTAGCAAAGGAAGACTTTTTAGGCCATTGTTAAAGGACTTAGGGTTTGGGTTCTTCAAATGGATTGTGTTCAATCCTAACCTTGGGTAATGTTATTACTGTTCAACACGGGTGGTTACGGACTGTTAGGAGAGCATCTTTCGAATTCAGCAGACAGAGGTGAGTCTCCTCACCATACCAATGGGTCTAAGGCACCAAGGCCGGCCCATTTTGTGATATGTGGTACACTAGCTATAGTAGAGTTATGTGGTATGATATTTAGTTGTATGCTAAGTGGTATGCTAGTGTTTATATGATACTTGCAGCGAAGACCATGGGAGGAGGCCATGACACTTGGACAAGACCATGTGGAGGAGCCCATGGCTTGATTATTAAAGACCATGGGGGGAGCCCATGGAATTCGAATGAAAGACCATGGGGGGAGCCCATGGCACTTTGGTATAAGACCATGTGGGGGGAGCCCATGGCATCCATATATGTTTGTATGCATGGATTATGTGATATATGTAGCTTTTATTGCTAATATGATATGTGTTATGTGGATTGTGTGTAAGGTATGCTCTGGGGAACTCACTAAGCATTAGCTTACAGTTTGTGGATTTGTTTCAGGTACATCTAAGCCTAAGGGCAAGCCCAAGGCTTGATGGCGCAGCGTGCACTCTCTCTTAGGCGTTTTTATAAGACACTCAGATGATTTGAAATAAAATTGTATTTGATATGAATTTTGAAAACAATTGTATTTGGGATTTCATGGTTTTTGGAAAGTATTTTGGTTAATCAAAAATGAAATTTTCTTTTGAAAAATCGGGTCGTTACAGATATCTTGTAACTTTGACTTCCAACTAATGACACATCCAAACAAAGTCAAAATATAACACATTTGCAACCCGTGCTTCAACAAATCACCCCCATTATCAAAGTATGCATATCCAATCAAGTCACTTTTCTTATTAGCTCCATACACCAAGAAAACATATGTCGTTCCGTTAAATTATCACATGATCCACTTGACATGTAACATCCTGACTCCCAGGTATGAAATTTTAAGAATTTTTGTACATCATATAATACCTACTCGACGAGTTGGAGGCCCCAAGTCGTGGAGTAAAACCTAATAAGGCCGCATGGATTATGGAACCTACTCGACAAGTTGGAAGACCCCAACTCGGCAAGTTGAGGCTATGGATGAAAACCCTAATTTTTACGGTTTGCACCCTATTTAAAGGACCTTAAGTCCCCTCATCACCCTCCCTTACCACCTTATTGTACAGAGAGAAACCCTAGTTGTGCTTTATTACTTTCTAGAGTGTGTGTGAGCTTTAGAAAGTAAATCTTTTGTTCTTTTGGAGGAAACTAGAAGCTTGAAAAGGTTGGATTGCGTAGAAGGCCTTAGATCCGGGAGCTTCACTGATTTTGCAACCATTTTGAGGTAAAAATTCGCCATCTTGATCATTCCTGATCTCTCCATTAGAGATTGTATGGTATTTTCTAGCTTATTCTTGAGCGATTCTTGGTTTTGAGCATGCTTTGAAACTAGGACTTCAGATTTGAGCATCTTAGGGCCTCGTTCAGTATGAGAGCCTAGATAAAATCTCAAGATATCATAAAAATTGGATCTTAATTTAATGCTGGTGGACGTTGGGAACTATGGTTCATTCTATGAGGTTGTCATTGTTTTTTACCTGACCAGGTTTGTAGATATCATATTAACATGCTTTACTGATTTTGTATTCTTAATTTGATTTGGTTTTTATCATTTTAGATAAGTTTACATAGTTTTCCCCTTTAACATGCAAATCCTTTTTATAACAACAACTAATTTTATGGGGTTTTAGTTTTGCATTCATCAATTTATGAAAATTTGATGGTCTTTAGAGCAATTAAGGGGAAGGATAAAAATGAGATGTTTACATTAAAGTAGTATACTTTCCTACCGATGTGATGAAATATTAGTTTGGGAATTATTTAGTCTGATTACTTCTCATAATTATGGATTCTTTTTTAATATAAAATTCTTGTGAAATGTCTTAGTTTTCAGGCTTTGTCTTGGTGCATGGCCTGATCATGGTGAAAGAACAGGTGGTTTTTATGCATGCAATTGTTATGAGGCAGCAAAACAAGAGGGAGTGGTAAAAGTTAAATTAAGATTTACACCATTTAATAAATCTTTTACACATTTGGAATTATTAAATAATAAATATTATGTATTTTGTTGTCTGCGGTATGATGACATAGAGAAACAAAGAGAGATGGCTAAAAACTTTTTAGAAAGATACACTCATTATTATGAAAGATGGGCTACAAACCAATCTGTAAGCTTACATCATTATGTTTATATTATGTTTCTTTTTTTATATATATAAAAAAAGATTGACTTTTAACATGATAATTTTTGTTTTCTGCTCTGTAGTCTAGACAAAAGGCCCTGGCAGATCTTCAGCAAATGCAAAACACACACATAAGCCATTTTTTAATACATCCTTTATTTTTTTATTAAATCTGTAACAAATACAAAGCATATTTATTAATTTAATTTATTTTTTGTCTTAGTTTTGGGGGAATAATGAATATACAGACGTCGAGTTTGACAAGGTGTGTGAAGAATGGACTATTTATATCGTAAATTTTAATTACTAGTGATATGAATTTGACAATTACTTTTTGATGAATTTGGAACGTATTTTTGAATTTGACATTATAGTTCATGTAAGCCTTTTTATATATGTATGATGTTTTAATTTATGTTATTAGACATTAAATATGTAATTTAGTTTGATTAATAAATCACAATGGCTGATCACTTGTTTTTTGTTGTTAAGTGCTCATAAGTTTTGATCCATCTATTCAAAGCAGGGTTATACTTACCAAAATCCGATTTCTTCAACATGATTGTGGACCACTATGGCTTCTTCGTTGATGAGTTGACCCCGAGCACTGTTAATAAAATCGTAAGTTTTGAACTGATTTTCCGATCTTTGGGCTGTATACCCACCTTCTGGGTTTTCCATTACTTCTTTTGTTCAACTACGAATTCTGGTGTTCGTACTTTAGCGTAAGGCGGGGCATTCGTCAGTTAATCTCTGAACAAGATGCCATAAAGAAAAACTGGCAAAGGAAATGGCTCTGGGTTAACCAGAACCTTGTGGGGCGTGAGTTTCGAAAAACACGAGACTTTACTGATCGCCTTCCTAAATTGTTCGGGAGCAACCTAACCCTCGGCAAACGACTAGGAAAAATCATTGTTGTCAGGGAAAACTGGGAAGATTTCGTTCTTGTTGCGGCCGGTATGAGTGCCACCTATCGAGCTCGTGGGAAGACGGCGCAATTGTACGTCGTGATATGCGTTATCCACTCGTCTCCTTTTCCCCATCCCCACCTTTTTTTATTTTTGAAAAAGGAAAAGGGGTAGGAACATAGTATCTTTTGAGTTCTTATATTCAACTATTATTTGTGCAGGTGCTGAAGCTGATATTTCTTTGGGGATGGCCCTGCGCGATCACTATCGAGGTAAGCTCCATCACCGGGAGATCGATCTTGTAGAGGCTCTTCCCCTTCTTGTGTCCAAAAGGCGTATGCGAGAGCTTTCTGAATTGCTCTTGGTGGAAGGGGGAAATGTTGGTTCTAGAGGGCCTGTATTGCCTTCCCCGCTAGCCGTTGGGGTCGTTTCCCCAGTTTGTTCGCCAGGTCCTGCTCCTTATGGTTTGCCTATGGGGGTATAAGCAGGAAGAGGTAGTGCTCTTATTCGGAAAAAGGTGAAGTTTGTGCGTGGTGCCGTTGTCAGACGAGGATACATAATCTGATGATGTGGGTCTTTGTTCTTGTATAGCGCATAGGACTGTGTCTGTGGCCAGGCTTCTTGGTGGTATTGGGGGTATTCTTAATGATCGATTTTCTGTGCCTGAGCAGAAAGAGATAGTGGTAGTGCCTAATTCTCCGGAGGTGTCATCCTCACCGTTTGCTGGTTCACCCTTGGTTAATCTTGGTTCCAGCTCTATGTCTTGGGGTGCACCGAGTTCGCCTGAAGGTTCTTTTCAGTGTGAGAAGCCTTCCTTGTTTGACGAAATAGGAACTTTGTCTCACTCCCCGTCTTTCGAGGCCTATGCTCCGGGTTGGGCGATTACTAGAGATTCCTTACTGTTGGAAGACACTACCGCCCAGGAGTGGAGTAGATGCGTTCATCCTCTAGCTACAATGAGTTCGCTTGCGGGTCAATCAAATTCACGTATGGATGGTGATCTTTGTTATGCCGTGACCCAGAGTTCTGCCCTTATGGTTGCTGCTGCCGAAGGTGTTTGCCGCGCTGGTGCGAATAAAAGGCGGTTGAAAGTATTGTAGGGTGCCTTGGCAAGCATGAGGGAGGAATTTTGTGATTCAGAGGCGGTGCGCCAAGTTCTCTCCGAGCAGAACTGCATTGTGGCTTGCGAGAAAGCCGCTTTGGAGGACCAAGTGGCCACTTTGGACCGATCAGAGCGACTTGAGGACCAAGTGAGTTGTCTTAATCTGGAGAAAGGTGCGCTGGCAAGTGAGTTGGCTAGGTGCCAACGTCAACTGGCCCGTTCTCGTGTTGATGGTGCGGCCGCTCGAGGTAGTTTGCAATTGATATTGGAGAAGGGAGTGGTTTGTGTAATTAATAAAGTTATTGAAAGGGCGGAATTCGCCAGCGGGATCCAAGGTGTTTGTGAGGCTTGTAAGGCCCTTGGGTTTGAAAAGGGGAAGCAACTGGGTGGTTGTTCCAAAAATACCGGAGAATCTGAAGTCCCAGACCCTAGCCATGTTGCAAGAAGAGCTGAAGAGGTGGATGCCACTCTATCGTCCCTAGCTGAGACAAATTTCGCGGGCCTCTTTCGCTTGGGGGAGCTGGATTATGACGACTTTCACCATTTTTGTTACAGGCCGAATCCGGGAGGTTCTTCCTCAGACTCCGAGGGCTAATTTGTGTCTTGCACTTTTGTTCGTTGTGTAGTTTCCTTTCCATGTACTATGTGTATAGTAAAAAATTTTGGCTGTTAATAACCATAGATTGTGTATTTTGTTTTGTACTTTTGCACGGAAGTGTTCTCTTCCGTTTTCTTTTTGTATGTATACACATTGTTGTGGCATATTAACACATATATTATGAATTGTCTTGTGGTGTCTTTAAGGACAGGCTATTCTACTACACACTTCCTTGTTCTAGGGTTTGCATTAATCGGCTAATGCGTGCTTCAGATGT
This sequence comes from Lactuca sativa, assembly GCF_002870075.4. Classification (NCBI taxonomy): domain Eukaryota; kingdom Viridiplantae; phylum Streptophyta; class Magnoliopsida; order Asterales; family Asteraceae; genus Lactuca; species Lactuca sativa. The sequence continues at coordinate 10,227,470 of NC_056629.2, forward strand.
CATATAACTGCTATTATTGAGCTATGCTCCATTGATTTGTATGCTTAGTTAGGCTTATTGTGTTAAGCCATGAAATGTTAGTCACTGTTGTGGACAGTACTGTATGGTCTATCTACCAATACATAGGTCGAGATCGTCACCTCAAGACCTTTTGTTGTTGTGATATCAGGGTGAAGGTTATGGATCTTTTAGAACCCCTTGTTCTATGCCATTAATTTTGATTTATGCATTCTCAGCTCTAAGATGTTATTGGCACATTGTAGGTAAAGATTATGACTCTTTTAAGACCTACGGTTGCATCCTTGCATAGATTTTGATCAAGTAGCATAGGTGATCAGCCATTGTGATTTATTAATCATAGGATGGAACAATTTGATATGTAATTATACATATCAAATTGAAAAGCAAAAACTAATTTTTATGAAAGGTAGGCGCACCCCATCGGACTTAAGGCGCTTTAAATAGTGAGCCAACCTTGTATCTTGAAATCGTGAGTCCCTAAGACATAAAGTTGGCCCACCTGCGTCTTGGCCTTCTACGCAAAGTAAGAATGCCTCGGTGCCTACAAAATATGTTGATATATGCATACCATAGGTAAACATACAACTCAACATTAAAGATAACATATTAACACCTCTACTAGCCTAACAATATAATATAATCTAACAAGCTCATACAACCTAACCATACCTTAGCACACATAGATACCTATTGCAGTGGAAAGTATAATGAGAATACTCACATGTTCAAAGAGGTGAAATCAACTACTCGAAGTCCAATGAAACAACCACTCGAAACACCTAACAAACAGAGACTAAACCTCTGTATTTAGCTCAAATCCTTAAAGTTGACCAAACATCAAAACATTCAAGAAGTCAAATCCCAATGGTTGAAGTCAACGGTTAAAAAGTCAACAATTGGTCAACCAGGCGCACCGCACCCACTACATGACAAAACAGTCGATTTTCTAGCATAAAATAGACATGTATCTGAAAACCCAAAAAACGCATCGTTCTTTTGAAGGGGGCGCCACGTCGAGACCTTCTTTACAACTAGAAATGACTTAATCCATTACGTCCAGTCCCAAACTTCTAGATCTTGTCCTTAACAATGTATTAATGGATAAAGTTTCGAACTTTTTTTCATTAAGACATTCCAAACAAGCAAGATTTAAACTTTAATACCAAAAAAATGACTTAAAGAACCAATAACTTACATGACTTAAAGGACAAGCACAAGATGACAACTTTCCAAGTCCAAAAGGTCCAAAGAGCATTCCTAGGTGCTCAAAAGATATTGGACTCATCTTAATTCCAATATCATAAACAAAATGGACCAAAAAGCATATAATATGGCCAATAATAATATCTAGCAAAAGAAAGACCAAGTTATGAACTTTATACTACAAAAGACCAAAAATGGAGTAACTTTGCTGGATCCAAACTTGTAACAACTTTCCTTTCAACTAAATAAACTTTCTTGATCTTCAAGCTTCACTAAATCACCACAAAAAAACAATAAAATTGGTTCAATGAGAGATGATAAGCTCACAATACTCAAAGGAGGCTAGGGTTTCACTCAAGGAACATTCTAAGGTTTAAGGAGGTTGAGAAATGATAAATTGTTGGAGTTAATACACCTTTAAAATAGTCACAAAACCGTAAAAACACATTCAGTCCATTGAGCCGAAAGTGTGTCACAATTATTAAGAGGCGTTCCTCTCTTTTGTGATTAATTCCAAATTTTTCAACAAATGCAATAAATGGTTTCCTGTTTCGCCCCATCCTTCTAATTTCTTATGGATTATAAAACCCTCAATTAAAGTGTGGAAAAACACCATCAGAGATAAGGTGTTACACATAATTTATGATAAATTAAAATCTGATTCCAAATTTCTGATAATCTGAAATCTGATTCAAAATTTCTAATAATTTAAAATCCTATTCAACATTTCTTATAATCTAAATTCTGTTTCAGAATTTCTATTCATACAAAATCTTATTAAACATTTATGATAATATGAAATCTGATTCAAAACTTGTGGTAATCTAATAAGAACTTCAACATTCAAGTTATTACAGCAAATTTAGTGATATATAAACATTAAGGGCCAAATTAAATGATAATCTGATTCAAAATTTTAGATTTCGGATAAACATTATTTCATTAATATTACTGATTTTGTCATGTATGGTTCAAGGCTAAACTAGAACATAAACCCAATTTACTGAATACTAATTTAGGGCTAAAGTGCTAAACTAGAACAAAAAGAAAGGGAAATCTCCGGAAAAGTCCCAATATTTTACCTTAATTTACGAAAAAGTCCCAAACTAAAGTTGGTTTATGAAAAAGTCCCAAAAACCGGTAAAAATGACGATTTGACCCTATATTCTCGGTTTACCGGTTTCATTACTTACCCAGAAACATTAAAGTCCTATTATTTTACCATAATTTTCATTAAAGTCCTATTATTTTACCCTAATTTGGGACTTATTCGTAAATTATGGTAAAATAATGGGACTTTATTAAAACCGGTTAAGTAATGAAACCGGTAAACCGGAAAAATAGGGCAAAAACGTCATTTTTACCAGTAATTAGGACTTTTTCATAAACAAATTTTAGTTTGGGACTTTTTTGTAAATTATGGTAAAATATTGGGACTTTTCCGAAGTTTTCCCAAAAGAAAAACATAAAACTTTTACTGAAATATAACCGATTTCAGTCTTCAAATAACTCAAAGTTGCAATTGGTTTCGTTGATTTTGAGGCGAGTCGTCTCATGTATGGATTATGTATTATCGCTTTGGTGGTGGTCGACTCAACTAACTGACTATCGTTGGATGTTGGTTATAATATATATATATATATATATATATATATATATATATATATATATATATATATATATATATATATATAATTGGGCCTGTGTAAATACCCATTTTGCCCCTCAAATTCGGCTCTAATTATGTATTTTACCGATAGATCTATACCACTTTCATTTGTAACTAGATATTAACTACGTTATTATTTGATTTAGTTTCATTTTATACTCTCTGTAGAACAACCTCAATTTGAATTCCATGATTATTTAGAATATTTCAACCTTTTTAATGTTAATTAATCCGGTGATATTTACATACCAACAACCAACATAAAATATATATTTCATCCATCACATTAATAATCAATTATTATTTCAAAATAGTAGTGTTAAATTGTCAAAAACGTCATAAATGGTCTCTATGGTTTTCTAAAATCTGAAGTTTAGTCCTCGTGGTTTAAAAACTTCATAGATGGTCCCTATGTTTTCAAAACTTTTGACGATCGGTCCTTATTGCTAACTCCGTTAATTTTTGTCCGTTAATTGAAGGGCATTTTCGTCATTTCACACCACAGGGACCATTTATGACCTTTTCAGTTATTTTAAAAAATAAATAAATAAAATAATATGCAAAGGGTCTCTCTCTCTCTCTCTCTCTCTCTCTCTCTCTCTCTCTCTCTCTCTCTCTCTCTCTCTCTCTCTCTCTCTCTCTCTCTCTCTCTCTCTCTCTCTGGACTCATGAGAACTTCAAAGAACATCACCCCAAAACACTCACATTCTCTTCATCATAGTCTCTTTTTAATTCATCTGTTGCTTAAATAATATACATGGTTAGACCTTAGTGGTCACCATCCACTTAACCCCTAAATGACAAAAGAGAAACCCAAATCATTTTGTACAATGGGTTAGATCTGCAATAGGAACCAGTGAAATTTAGAGCTAAATTCATCCAAAATGGTGGTTCGTGAAATCGCACACAGAGAATCCTAAATGATAGGGTTTTGAGTTGTAGGTTTTAGAACGAGGAAGAAGAGGCAAAAATATACAAATTGGGATTGATTATTGGAAGAAATCTATTTGGGTTTGTTCTTCAAACACATTAAGACATAAACACATGAATACACCATAATTATATTATGAACATGGAGGAAGGAGGACGAGAGGCAATGAAATAGATTTTTGAAATTGATTCCATCTAGTTGTAAAAGGTCCAATTTTGAAGGTTAACTAAACCTAAACCCAAGCTTCAATTTCAAACCCCAACTTGATGGTCGTCTTTAAAAATCGACTTCATATGAAGGCTTCGAATAAACAATAATGGTGAAGGAAAGATTTCATAGATGGTTTTAATTTATGAAACAATAGGATAGTTATCACCTGTTTCTATTTCAACCTTCTGATTGATCCCCATGTTCTTGCCAAGCTCCACTGTCATAACCCAATTATAATCTAAATGAACTTCCGCCCTTTTCTGCAGGTATTCTAATTCCATTTTTTTTGAAAAGAATAGCTTTGGATGAAGAAGTGTGAAGAAGATGAAGATAGGTCAAAGTGATGGAAGAATACTAATCTCGTTGAATAACAATCAAAGCGGTGGAAGAATAGCAATCAAGGCTTCAATATGTTGTGAAGACCGATCAGATCAGATCTTCTTAGCGACATTATCCGAGAGAGAGAGAGAGAGAGAGAGAGAGAGAGAGAGAGAGAGAGAGACCTTTGCATATTATTTTATTTTTTATTCTTTTTTTTTTAAAATAACTGAAAAGATCATAAATGGTCCTTGTGGTGTGAAATGACGAAAATGCCCCTCAATTAACGGACAAAAGTTAACGGAGTTAGTAATAAGGACCAATTGTCAAAAGTTTGAAAACATAGGGACCATCTATGAGGTTTTTAAACCACGGGGACTAAACTTCAGATTTTGGAAAACCACAGAGACCATTTATGATGTTTTTTCTTTTGAATATATATATATATATATATATATATATATATATATATATATATATATATATATATATATATATATATATATATATATATATATATATATAGTTGCCTTATAATTTAATGAATTTTTTCTAGACCGTAGTCTACAGACAAGAGCAGATCCTATTTAAACATTTAATTTATTGAATGCAAATTGCAGATGCATCATACTTGTTAGTATTTTAAATTTTGAATATTAATTTAAATTTGCAGTCATTTAGCACTGAATTATAAGACATACTGAGAAATTAAATAAAATAATAGACTAATTTCCTTTCTCTTGTTTATTTAACATAGAAAATAATAAAAAGAGAAATATTATTCATTTTTCATGTTTATTTAACATAGACAATAATAAAAAGAGAAATAAACTAATTTCCTTTCCACCTATTTAAAACCTTATTTTTTTTATAGAAAAAACAAAAAAAATATTATGAAGACATTATAATTAACAAAAAGAAATTAAAATGCGCCTAGACACAATCACTCTATTATCACAAACATGTTCTATAACACCCGAAAATTCGACATAAAATACACCCATATATCTTCTTTAAAACATTAAACGATGGGCATACTATATATTAAACAACGAATTGCAAGTAGTTATTACACATAGCAAAAGAAAACCCATAGATCAAACTGAGTAGTTACATTGTTATTTTTTACATGAGAAAAACTATAAAAGCTTTCTTGCGGTTTCTCTATCATTCATTTAAACAATATCACTACTTCCTGAAATATGCATCAATAACAAATAGGGTAAACTATAAGTTTAGTGAGTGAAACTATTTCATACGGTATAACAAACCTATAAGAGCGGAGGGTGTGGGAGGGAAGGTTCCCTCACTTTTGGTGGACCAAACCCCTCTTTCCCTCACTAAAAACCCATGGGATGGGTGGGAAACCCTTCCCTCACTTTTTGGTCCAATAAAAACCCACTTCCCCCGTTTGGAATAAAAAAAGAAAAAAAAAAAGAAAAAAATGCACAACCAATCGTTAGAAGAGAGAGAGAGAGAGAGAGAGAGAGAGAGAGAGAGAGAGGGACTCTCTCCCCCACCCTCTTCCCGCTGCTTCTTTCCCGCACCCCCGGTGCGGTGTTTCACCATGCAGGAAGCCTCCCTGCGGCTTCCCCGCTCCCCACTCCGTCCGGCCTAAAAATATCACTTATTAAAATATCTCCAAAATTTTAATCAATGATTCACCATATTCCAGTATGTGGTATTACAACCACCAAAGTTATCACTACTACTGGTCCATTGATATTACAATCACCAACAGTACCATGACTAACAATTCTTGATATCATGGTCTTACAGTCACCAAGATTACCACTAATTCATTAGATTCATACTTAGGATATTACAGTCACCAAGACTATCCCAAATACATTTCTTCTAGAATCATATCAAATCATTGTTGTGCTTAATCTCTCTCCACAACACATTATTTATATATTGATAAATGCAGTTGATTAATTATACTCAAATCATACTTTGAAAGTAAGACAAGTTTTACTCACCTTATCACCAGTTGGTTGCTTGAAGTCCCGATACTCGAGATTTTATCCACGGCTGCATCTCCCATAATTGCTACAATGACAAAACCATGCTCAAAACCAACCGGCACAAAATCTTATCCGATGCTCAAATCTGAAGTCCTAACATATGATATCTATGAGATGCATCAAGACTTGCTGGACCGGTACCACCAACCCATTAGGCTACGATTACATATGTAATTACACATTTTTGTTTGGCTATCTTTATCAAAATTATTAGCAATAATGATTAATCGTAGGAGTGGCGTTGGAGTAGTGGTACCGGTGGTCATGGTAGAGCACGGTAGTGTATGTGGTAGCGTTGGTGGTTGAGATAAAATTGTGAAGATCATCATTCCCTGTTTTTAGAAATAGAACCACGGATGGGGGAAGAAGAAATAAGAGGATAATATGAAATTTGAAATGGCTCCAGGTAATTAGAGAGATTTTTAGAAGGGGTCAAACCAAATGAAATGAGGATAATGAAACTGAAACGGAGCAAACCCGTGAATCATACAAACACGTTAAACAAAAAATAAGATATATATGTTTTTTTATCTGAGAAAGCATTTCTAGTAGGGAAGAGAAGGCATCATGCTTTCTTGAACCTGCAGGAAACCATAAGCCTTTTGTTAATATGAAACGGGCAAACCAACATTGAATCAAAGAATCACACATCAAGCATTTAGAGAGAGAAAAAAAGCTTGTAGAAATTGGAGGATGTAAAGTTCAGAAGCAAGAGACCAGATATAGGGGAAGGTGGGCGAGAATCGTGAGAAATTTACCAGGATCAAGGGAAGATGAGGATTTAACATTCAACCTAGCAGATTAAAGATGGTTATGTCAAACTCTTAAGGGGGAATTCAAATGAAAAAGTCTCGGTCAAGCTGACGATTAGTATTCACATTAGAGTTTTTAATTTTGTTAACTTTTTTTTATCGTTGACTTTTTGACTTCTTGACCAATTCTAATGCATAAACTTGTTTTATATGATGCTTTATAGGTTGTATCCAGGGCCGGTTCTGAGGATTCAAATGCCCAGGACGAGATGGATAAAAAAGGCCCTTAGGCCTTAACGTGTAACAAATTAACTTACATAAACTAATATTTTTATTAAAATAACGATAAACTTTATGGCAATAAACAAAGCAAAATCATAGTATTTTGATGAGTAATTACATATCCTAACAGCTAACCAAGAATTCTTGAAGCTCTCCTAGCATTCTTGATTGCAAATTGGTTGATCAACTCTTCATAGTCTATACTCTCTAAGATTTCATTCTCGATAGATATCATTGCCAAACCGCTAAGTCTTTCTTGTGTCATTGTGGAGCGTAAGTAAGATTTCACAAACTTCAATTTTGAAAAACTCCTTTCTGCAGATGTAACCGTTACTGGAATAGTTAACAATATTCTATATGCAATGCTTGCATTTGGGAAATAATCAAGTTCTTTCAAAAACTTCAAAACATCTATAGGGTTGCTAAACTCATTGGTTTCCAATGTCTCAAATAATTTCAACTCCGTATAAAGTTCATCGGCATCAATATCCGATCTTTCTTCAAACTTGAGTGCTTTTTCAAGACGATGACAATACGACTTTAGATCTTTATCTTCAATTCCCCTCAAATTATGTGGAAATAAAAAACCAAATACTCTGTCATACTCTTTGAATTGTTCAAATCTTGTCTCAAGAGAAGAAATAGCTTGATCAACAATGAATAAGAAATAATTGACTCTAAAGTTCTCTTCAGGTGTAAATGAAACTTCTTCGCTAGTTGAACTCTCATCAAACCTTCTTTTCCTTTCAATCAAACGCTTTTGTGGAAATATTGGATCAATACCCATTTCAATAGTAATCTCCTTAGCTTCAACAATCGCTTTTGAAAAACCAGTTTCTCTATGATTCTTGAAGTACCCAATCAATTTGTTTATTTCTGTAATAGCATTATCAAGATGCATATCCTTTGATTGTAACTTCTTACTCACAATATTTACATGGTTTAGTACTTCATACCAAATAACAGTTGATACCAAAAATTCAAAGTCACCAAGTTTTTTTTCTGCTAGTGAAGTTGCTTCACTTGCAATTGCAGCATCATTATCTTTTTCTCCAACTTGAAGTAAAGCTTCCCGTACATCCACAAGTTGAAGTTTAATAGCCTTTACACTCTCAACCCGGCTTTCCCAACGAGTTTGACACAATGACTTAAGACTCCAAGCTTTAACATTATCTTTCAAAATTTCCCACCTCTTAGTAGAATTTGCAAAGATAGTATAAATGCGTTGGATGAATCCAAAAAAGTTCTTTCCTTTAACACACTTGTTAGCCATATCACATAATGTAAGATTAAGAGAATGACAACCACAAGGAGTGTAAAATGCTCTAGGATTTATATCTAAAAATCTCTTTTGCACCCCTTGGTGTTTTCCTTTCATGTTTGCTCCATTATCATAGCCTTGTCCACGCATATCATCAATTTCAAGACCAAGAGACTGTAACTCCTCAAGTGTAATATCAAATATTCCTTTTCCAGAGGTATCATCAACATTCAAAAAACCTAAAAAGGACTCCTCGACAGTAACAGAGTTATATGATAACGTCAAATACCTCACTATTATAGTCATCTGTTCCTGGTGACTTGAATCGGGAGTACAATCAAGTATGATTGAGTAGTACTTTGCTTCATTTATCTTCTTGATAAGTTCTTTTTTAATTTCTTGAGCTAGCAAAGATATTAGTTCGTTTTGGATTAAGTGGCCAAGATAATGCACATGAAGCCCATCACTTGTGATCCGCCGCACATGCTCTTTGATAACCGGGTCAAACTCTTCCAACATTTCAATGACACCCAAAAAATTTCCGTTACCTATTAAATAAAATTAACAAATAAGAAGTGAAATCAGTCATAATAATTAACAAAAAGGTATTTGTTGGAATTAGAACAAAAAAATTACAATTTATAGTTACCTTTTTGATACAACTTTTCATTGGATCCACGAAATGCTAAATTATGTTTAGCAAGAAATTTCACTACTACAATGATTCTCAAAAGGACTTGTTTCTAGTAATCTCTTTCTTTCTTGAATTGCTCGTATTGAACTTTATCAATTGTTTCATTTAGGTTCAGTCTTTTACGCATATCAAACCACTTATTCCTATTTGTAAGATGATCCAATGAAATTTCGTGTTCTTTAACCCTAGTGGTGACATGGTGCCAATCTGCATAACCATCACCATCCAATTTACCTTTTGAAATCCCTTTTCTAAACACTTTACAACATAAACAAAATACTTTGTCAATCTCTTTTGAATATACTAGCCATTCTCTATCACACTTCTCCAAATTTGGTAAAGTTCTTGTATATAAAGCTGCAGAAAACCGTCTACCAAATTTATCGTAGGGACCATACATAATACTATTATCTCTTTTAGGGCCTTTCTGGACCAAAAGTTTAATCTCCTCAGAATTAAGTTTTTCCCACCTTCTTGGATCATATATATCAACAAGCTCTTTAACGGGCACTTGCTCTTCTGCCTCTTCTACTTCTATATGCTCTTGCTCTTCAACATGCTCTTCAATGTGCTCTTCAACATGCTCTTCAATGTGCTCTTCAATATGTTCTTCAACATGTTCTTCAATAGGTTGTCTATGGATAAACTTATCTAGAGCACCGGCGTCAGCCTTTCTCTTTTCTTCATCTAGTTTTCTTTTTTTACGTTTTTGACTACCGGATGGTTGTTTATACTTCATGTCTACAATTTTACAAACAATAAACATAATTTGATAAGTAATTATACAATAAACAATTCATTGATTTCATTTATACAATAAACAATTATACAATAAATGTAATCTCATAATTTAATTTCTGATTCTAATAATATATTTCAAAAATTGATTTCATTTAACATTGTGAATCATTCAATCAATTTCAATATGATAATATGACATAATGACAATATGTCATAGTGATAAACAAATAAACAATTAAAAATTCATGAATCACTTTCAAGAATCTGAAAATTAAATAGTTTATCTAAACGAATAAACAGTTACACAAGAATTTGAAAAACTGATAATACATTCAAGTTTTCAACTGATTGTCTAACACTCTAAGTCTCTAATCGTGATTGACCCTAACAACCTAGAATTAGAAGCTGATGTATCAATATTCAATGGATGATGATTGTTGATTATTGGCTTATTGCATGCTGTGAGCCTATGTCGATGTCGCTACTCGCTAAGAAGCTAACCTGATGGGTGATTGTTGATGCTGTGATGCACAGCTGACTGCCCCTTTCGTTTCCCACTTTCCCTGCCCTGATTCGGTGATTCCACAGACCACAATTGCTGCAAGGATTTTTTTAAGGAGAACGACTTAACGAGACAGATTAATCGATGATGAATTGAACAAATAACAATGATCGATCGCTTGCTGGCTTGCTGCTGCGCCAATTCGCTTTAAGTTTCACGCCTGATTTCCGATTCTGAAATTCTAATGGTGTTGGATTGCTTGGGCCTAACGAATTCAGTGATCTACTATAAAAAAAAAAAAATTGGGCCCCTTAAATTTTTGGGCCCTGTTCCATTGCCCATATGGCACCTGCTCTAAACCGGGTTGTATCTCCTAAAATTCAACATTTGAGGCTAAATGTTTATATATATATATATATATATATATATATATATATATATATATATATATATATATATATATATATATATATATATATATATATATATATATATATATATTCTTTCATAATATTTTTCGCACGAATAAACCTCATGGTTTGATTTCGTATCGCTTTTATTTCCACAAGAAATGATTATATTGGTTTTATATATTTCTTTGTATGCATTTACTATTTTATTGTTTAGTTATCTAATTTTTGTTATTAAAATATTAACATCTATAAATTGGGTCTAGCCTATATGGCTAACAAAATATCTAACAATAAAGTCTTTAGTTCAACGTCGGAGATATACTCACTCGTAATTCTAAAAGAAGTTATAACCCGTGGAAATCACGGTTATAAAATTAATTAAATTTTTATAGTAAGAATTCAAAATTATTAATCAATTATTTTAAATTTTTTTTTAATTAAGAGATATTTTTTAGTTATAAAAAATTATAATCGTTAATTTAAATAAATATGTGAAATTATATCACATTATAATTTGTATTAATTTTATTTTAATTTTATTCTAATGTTAATAATTTAATGTAATTAGAGTGAGAGATTTAAATTTTGAAATATGAATTTTGAAATGGAGATTTAATAAGTTGACAAGTGACATGCATTAATTAGGAGGCCTAATAGGGTAACACATGACAAAAAAAAGAATAAAATATGCATTAATTAGGAGACCTAATAGAATGACACTTGTCAAAAGGAGATTAAAACTATTCTTTTATATAGATATTAATGCCTACTATATCTTACCTCACATTTATCCATTCCTCATCCACCTTAATTCAAAGTTGGGATAATGACTTTAACGGATAACATACTTTATCTTTTGGTCACTAAATTATTTTTCATGTTTTATTAACCCTTAAACTTGTTGGAATGTGTACCTTATTTCATTATGACCGGTAATAGTGGGTTTTGCCGGTTTCCGATGTTGTTTCCAGCCAAACATGAGTTTTCCGGTCATCTTCTCCGGTCAAACTTGATTTTCCGGCAGTGTTTACGGCTAACCAATCACTTGTAGAAATCGGATTGAAGTAGCAAAACACTCTCCCTTTCTCTCTTCTTTTTTCTGCCTAGTTAATGGCCAAGAATACCTCCTATGGAGGTGTTGTTTCCTCGAAAATCATCAAGAAGAAGCAGCCTCTTGCTCCACCACCATCTAGTCGAGTGAAGCAACAAAACACCCCTGTTCTGTTCTGCTCCTTGCCTCCCTCAATATTCTTTAATTTTAATCAAGAAAACCTCCACTAGAGGTGGGGTCTTTCGGCAGTCAAGAGGGAAACAACCCCCCAACTTGTTTTTCTCATCCCTTCTCGTCGGATCCACAACAGCAAGCTCCCCCTGATTATCGTTAATCTGCCTTGCTGTAACAACGTAAATTTCCAACCAAAATTTTCAATTTAAAAACACATTTATCCCAATAATAAAAATCACAAAATATCTCAATGTCAAATCATCAAAACTCATATCCAAAAACTATATATAAAAACTCTAGGATCCTCTCAATCATAACTCAATCTCTGATGTGTGTACAATCAAGCGGACGCCTTCCCGTGATCCTGAGAAGTACTCGAAACACATAACACATAACACAGTAAGCACAAAGCTTAGTGAGTTCCCTAAAATAACACATACATCATGTTAGCCACTCGAGGCTAACTCAATACGACCCTCCGGTCAGTGTGTTCCAGTGGAGACCCTCCGGTCCCACAACTTGAGTGGACCCTCCGGTCCTAACTCAATAAGTTCATAATAGTAATACTCAGCATAAATCACAAAGACATAATGCAGAATATATGTAACACCTTATTCCTGATACGCATTTAATTTTAAAGCATTTTTGTATTTACTCTGGGACTCGACGAGTTGGAGGCCCAACTCGTCGAGTAGGGTCGTGATCCGCGGGCATTTTAAGTGACCTACTCGACGAGTCGGGAGACTGACTCGGCGAGTAGGTGCTGTTTGAGGGAAACCCTAAATCCGAGGGTTTACACCCTATTTAAACGCCTTATTGCAGCCTCCATTGTCCTTTATGCTCCCATAACACCTCTTATCAAAACCCTAGCTGCTTTTAGTGATCTAAGGCCAATTTTGGTGCTTTTGGTTGGTTGTGAAGCTTGGAAGGAAGGGGGAAGCTTGGTAATTCGAGTTGGGGCTTGTAGATCCATAGATCTTATTCCATCTTCAGCTCAATCAAGGTAAATGCCCCTTGTTTTGGTCTTTCTTTTGGTTGTTCATCTTTAGGGCTTAGATTTTGGGTGCATTTAGGGCTTTCTAAGCCATTTCCGGATTTGTGAAGTGATTCGTGGAGTTCTACTTTCAGATTTGAGTTATTGGTGGGGTCTCATGGCATAAAGGTGCCAACTCTATGGCCATGAGAGCCGCATGCACATTGTAGAGCACCTTTTATGGATTTTTGAGCTAAAAACCCCATGCATGTGCACCAAGTTTGGAACTTTACGTATAAAATGGACATTAGGAGGCCAGATCTATGGTTTTGATGTGTTAAGACCCATTTAAATCGACTGTATAGTAATGGTCAAGGATGGACTCGCCGAGTTGTTCTTGGGACTTGGTGAGTCGAGTCGTAATGACCACCAAATCCATTTTGCGAATGGACCAGTTATTAGGGAGAGAAGTCCCGTAGATGTTTAGACGCGAAAAGGACTTGAGAACCATGGGACTCAACGAGTGTATGAATAGACTCGGCGAGTCTAAGGCAATCTCCCAACCCTTGAAGATGGACTCGACGAGTTGTTCTACAACGCGGCGATTCATAGACTGGACATGTTCTTATGAGGGATATGAACTCGCCGAGTTCAAGGAAGAACTCGGTGAGTCGGATGAAGATGGTCCCGATAGTTTGAAGGAAGAAGAACCCATCGAGTTCTTGCTAGACTCGACGAGCGGAGTCGGGGTTGTATCGGATTAGTGGAGTATGGACTCGACGAGTTGGCTGGCCAACTCGACGAGTCAGGTCAACTAGATGTTGACTTTGACCAAGGTTGACTTTGTCTGGTTATGATATTGACCCTAGTTAGGGTCATATGTTCTGTTTGATGAATTGAGGATTGTCGTGTAGGGATTGAGGAGTCGAGGGGAGCCGACCTTCACGCCGGGGTTAGTTCAGACGCTACATGACATCGAGGTGAGTTACCTTTCAGTAGGGGTAGGTCTAAGGCCACAATGCCGACCCATCAACAGGGATATTTAATAGGTAATTGTCTTTGTGATAATTATCTTGGTTTGGTTATGTGACTTGGTCATGAGATATTCTTGCGTAATATCAACGTTGTGTTAGTGGTAGTGACAAGGAATAGTTTTTCCCTGGCATAGGTCGTTAGGACCAATGGGTAAGTCAGTACCCCGATATGCCTGCCTGTATGTTTATACCTTGCTATTGTATGCTAGTGGTAGGGAGTGAAATAATCCCTAGTTACCGGTTGAAAGATACTGATGGTAGTTACCGGTTGAAAGATACCGATGATAGTTACCGGTTGAAAGATACCGATGGCGGATACCGGTTGAAAGATACCGATGGTAGTTATCGGTTGAAAGATACCGACGATATTATATGGTATGCGGTATGATGGGGGAAATCACTAAGCTTTGTGCTTACAGTGTTTGGTTGTGGTTTCATGTACCTCTTCGTCAAAGGGGAAGGAGTCGACGGTGTAACAGTGCATCACACACATGATTTCCGAATGGAGTTTTCTGGGACTGTACTCTGATTTTTATTACTTTCAATGATATGGTTTTCAGACACGCTGTTATGGTTTTTATAAATTGATATGACATTGGCAATGTTTGGTAAATTATGTTATGAATTACTTAATTAAAAATGAAATTTTTTTGGCCTCGATTTTTGGGATGTTACAATATCGCAATACACAGATAGCACATAAGACATCTCAATCACACAAAGATACCACTCATGGTAAGTATAGTGAGTAGACTTACCTCGTAAGCTAGCAAGTAAAAGTCTCGTACTCAGAAATCTCGAACTAGCCTCTGCCTAACATATTGGATAATTGACTCTAATTAATACTCTACTCATACTCAAATACACCAATGGTTGTTCTCTTTTTCTCTCTAACTCTTGGAAGTGGTAAAAACTACACCAACCAGCTCGTGAGCCAACTTTAAGTAAATGAAAGGTACATGGCCACTATTTTGTATCCAAATTTTATATTGGTGGTACCCTCCAATATGAAAGTCTTAACTAATTTAACTGATTGTCCTCAAGTAAACGTTTAGAAATAGTGAGCCAATTTTCAAGAAAGGTACATTTTCAAAAAATTCCTAATTTTTGCTAGGTTGTCCTCAGGTAAACGTTTAGAAATTGCTTATGCCAATTTTGATTTGTATTCAGCTTTATCTAAGCCCTAATTTTTAGGGTTAGCTCACTATTTAAAGCACCTTAAGTCCGATGGGGTGTGCCTCCCTTGCATTCTCAGAGGCTTAAACCCTAAATTCAAGTGGTAGCCTCATCCAAGAGTGTTGTGAGATTTGTGGGTACATTTTAGGTGGTTTTTGGTGCATTTTAAGAAGATGGAACTTGTTGTAAAGATGGGAATCAAGGAGGAGCTTGTGGATCTGGCATTTGGGACTCATTTTCAGCTTGATGAAGGCATATAGATTTGATCTTGATCATTCATCTCTTAGATCTACCATTGTGAGTTTTAGTTCATTTTGGTCCCAAGGATGGAACTTAATGGTTGAAATCCGATCCTTAGGCTTAGAGTTGCCAATCTCTATGTTAAATGAGTCCCTAAGGCAGAAAGTTGCCATCTTGGAGGTCTTAATGGGTTCATGCATGAGTTAAGACAATTTCCATGGAAGTAGATCATCATTTTTGGAGTTTGAGCTTATGTGGGTCATGCAAAGCCATCAAGTAAGCAACTTTATGGTTTAAGACGTTGAAGAGGACTTGGATCTGCAATTATAGCTTATGGAGTGGAGTATTAAGCACTTAATGGAAAAGTGGCTTAACAGAGGAGTACGCTAGGCGTACATTTAGGTACGTGCATCGTACACTCCATTCAGGCAGTACACTAAGCGTATAGAAGAGTACGCCTCGCGTACTCATCAGTTATGGATTTGGTGTGTTTTAGGCCTCGGGTTGGGCCAAGCAATGGACTTTGTGTTTTAGTGCCGTGTTGGGCCATCAAGTTTGGGATTGATATTTATTGTGGAGGCCCATGATGGTTTTGAGCCGAATTCGGAATTGGGCCATTAAAGGACTTATTGACATTAGAGTGTTGGGCTTTTGTTTTGGGTTTGGGCCTTAGTTTTGGATCATACTAGGCCAGGGGTAGAATGGTCATTTTACCCGATGCATGGATTAAGAATTTTTGTATGGGACCCAATCGATAATTGGGTATATTGTTTGGTAGTGACAGCTCAGGAAGCTAGTGGGGCAGCAACTAAGGAGTTCATGCGAGAAGCTTCTGCAATGCGAGGTGAGTCTTCTCACCATACCAATGTGTCTAAGGCACTAAGGCCAGCCCATTTTATGATAGTTGGTATACTTGTTGTGTAGAGGTGTGTGGCATATTTATGTAGTGATACGTGGTAGAGATTGTTTTTACTGCTGATGGTAGAGATGGCCTTTGTGGCTAATGGTATAGATAGCCTTTATGGCTAACGGTAGAGATAGACTTTATGGCTAACGGTAGAGATAGCCTTTGGGGCTAACGGTAGAGATAGCCTTTGGGGCTAATAGTAGAGATAACCTTTGTGGCTAATGGTAGAGATAGCTTTATAGCTGATTGATATGTGATATGGGGTAGAGGTAGCTTTTGTAGCTAATTGATCTGTATTATGTGGTAGAGGTAGCTTTTATAGATAATTGATATGTGGTATGCGGTAGAGTTAGCTTTATAGCTAATTGATATGCGATATGTGGTAGAGATAGCTTGCATAGCTAATATGATATGTGATATGTGTTATGTGGATTGTGTATGGGGTATGCTCTGCGAGACTCACTAAGCTTTGTGCTTATGGTTTACAGTTTTGGTTTCAGGTATCATCGATTTGGAAACGAAGAGCTCGGATGGATCGTAGTGCACACACCTATGATTTCTGCAATGAATGATCTTGGGATGAACTCTGATAAATTTTTTACTTAATGATGATTTGAAATGTTTGAAATAAATGGTATCAATGCTGTAGTTACATTAAAGGTGAAATTTTTACCCTTTGGTTTTGGGTCATTACAAAGTTCTTAAGAGGTAGTTTTGAACAAGAGAGGTTTACGCAGGGTGTAACCTCTATGTACGCGGGGTGTAACATATTTTTTTCCTGTGATCTTCTCTATGGACATCGAGTACGCAAGGTGTACTTAGGGAGTACACATGGCATACTCCCAGAGGTGCATTTTGGGCTATTTTTGGTCCTTGATGCATTTTGGGCCTTGTGACATGTTTAGTTGGGTCTAGTATGGGAAGGGTAAAATTGTCTTTTACCCTTAGTAAGAAAGGATTTGATTCGGACCTTTGATTATGGTTTATTACCCTAATTATTTATTATGGTAGGTTTCAGATATGTTCAATGTGAGGAGCCTTTGTAGCAACAGCTCAAGTGTGTGATTGTTTATCATTAGATTAGGGTGAGTCTCATTATAGTATTTGCAGATCGAAGGCACCAATTCCGGACCATTGATTTATGTTTATAGGATGAGAGTTGTCTTTTTGACTCTTGCATGTATCGTATGTATTTGTATGTATAATGGGTGGGGACCAACGCCAGGCGAGGCCTGGTCAATGTGTTAGGGGGGCATCACAAGTTACTGACAGATCTATATCAGACGGGGCCTATTATATGTATGGTATGTGGTATTATGGGGAACTCACTAAGTTTGGTTCTTACGCTTTATGTTTAAAATGTTTTTCAAGTACTTCTGGTTTGAAGGGGAATGACTCGACATGATGACACCACATTCACCTATGCTCTGTATTTTATGATTTTAGATTGTACCCTGATAATTATTTTCTTCATTGATATACTTTGATGGTTTTTGAAATGAATGGTTGGCGGCTTTGCTAGATTTAAAACAAAAAATTTTACTTAGTATTTTTGGGATGTTATAAGTTGGTATTAGATCCTTGGTTTGAGGGATTCGGGCACACTCTGAGGTGTGTCTAAACTCAAACTGAGGAATATGTAAAAAGAAAAATATTTTCTAAAGGGTTTTTATAAAAATGGGATGTGATGCATGCAATCGGCTGAGCTCAAGTAAGTATTTCCCAAAAATACCCATAAATTTCTATTTGATTTACTATGTGAATATGTGTATAACATGCTAGATTTGGGCTAAGGACATGCTAAAAAATTGTATGTTAGGAGAGATGCCTTTGTATGCCTATTGTAGGAGCCTCTAGAACTGCATGTTAGTATGAATTATAGATGTTATGATAGGATGACATGTTTAGACAGTGAACTGGTTAGAACCCGTTACTCGAATGTTGCTTGCTTTGTGCTTTTAGGAAGCACTATTAATACTAGTTAACTATCAAGAAAATATGCTAGGTTACATGTTACAAAAAGTAGATAATTTTAGAAGGTTAGGTTTAATTCTATTGCACAACTCTTGTTTGATTCCAACCATTGTAGTGTGAGACCTTACAACTAAAGAATTATCTAGTGTCTGTTGCATGTAATTATATTTGTAAGGTAGTTAGTGGGTGTTAATGGGGGGTTTCTTCTGTAGGCGATGGCGGATTGTGGTGGGAAGGGAATCCTAGGAGAACCTAGGAAGCATGATAGATGCGTTGTTAGAAAGAACAGGGAATGTTTGGTAGTAAGGGAGTCTCAAAGGGGAATCATGACAAATATTGAGGAAAGTATGGATAGGTGTGTAAGTTAGTATTGGACCCGTACTACTGGAAGCACAAAATATGTATTAGAGTCAAGGAGAATCACATAGATACTAAGGAACTTGCATGGTCTGAGATTTTTCGAGTGTTTTATGATGGTTTGCATTGTTTGTTTTTCTTATGGTGGTCAATCGAGGTGGTTCAGGTCCCGGTGAGGGATCGGGTTCGAGTTTTGGAGTCGGACTCTTGGATGATCTGATGTAAGAGTTCATTTCGTCTTAGATTACCCGAAATATTCTAGCACAGACTCCTGTGATCTTTGGTACGATCAAGGAGGGAATTTATGGAGATTTTGGATGAGCGTTTAAGCATGTTTCGTACTTAGATTGTGGCTATTTTGGGGGAACGCTCTCTAACCTTTTGAGAGTTTGAGTTCTTCTGGAAGAAGGACCCCATTGTTGACAGGTGATGGTTAGCGAACATCACAAACGCTTACCAGACTACCTCATGTCTAGAGGAGTTGGAGGTCATACTTGCATCCTGTCTTCTGAAAGATAAAGCTCGTGCTTGGTGTGAGGAGGTGGGCCATGCTTAGGATGTGAGGCCGTTAAGACGGTGACTTGGAATGACTTTGTTACGAGGTTCAAGGGTGAGTTTGCACCAGTGATTGAGGTTCAGGAACTAGCAAGGGAGTTTCAGGACCTTTTCTAGACTACTGAGACTGTGATAGAGATCGCCATTATGTTCAATGAGAGGGCTTTACTGGTTCCACAGTATGTGGTGGATGAGGAGATGAATATGTTCACGTACCATGATACACTGAAGGATGAGATACGAGAGTTTGTGAGCATGTCTAGTTGCAAGACTTTGCAGAACATGATAGCAAGGTCCTGTGACGAGAGATTGATCTGGAGACTATAAGGAAGAGGAACACGGTTCAGGCTTAGGTATCAGAGGGCTCAACAAAGAAGACCAAGGTTTTTGACTCTCGATAGAGGGGACAACAAGGCCACAACAGCTGTGGCAGGTGCAGTAAGGTACATGATCGGGTTTGTAGGGTTGGTGGTTATGGCTACTTCAGGTGCGGCAAGAAGGGCCACTACAACAAGGATTGCACCGCCACCACCACTACCCATGTATCTGATCTAATTTTCTTTTATTGCAACCATAGAGGCCGTAAAATGGAGAATTATACAAGCTTAGCAGGTGGAGCATGTGCATCCCCTGCTAAAACGACTTTGAGGATAACTGATGGCAGTCAAGGGAACGCAAATGCGTCAGTTATGAGGAGCCGAGCTTTCCAGCTGTAAGCCAAGGAGCCTCGTGTAGCACCAAATGTTGTTACTAATATGCACTTTCTCCTTATTTCATTTTTTCTTTGATGTTTTTGCTAATTATATATTTGATGGTATATAGGGACATTCCTAGTGAACGATGTTCTGGCTTTAGTCCTTGTTTATTCGGGCGCCACCGGATCGTTTGTATCTATTGCGCTCAACAAGAGATTTGGTGACGCTCCATGGGAGCTTAAGTATCTTTTAGAAGTGGAGATCCATAATGATCTTCCTGTGTGAGTATCAAGGGTTCATCAGGGTTGTGTTCTAGAGTTATTTACCGAGCGGTATTTGATTGACTTGGTTCCTATTCCTTTACACAAGAGCATGGTTATCGTGCGAATGAATTGATTGATCCATAATGGGGCAATGATTGATTGTGAGAACTAGTTAATTCAGGTTCAAACCCTAAGTGGGGGAGAACTATGTGATGAGGGTGCTCAGTGAGGGTCAAATCTCTGTTTAGTTGCAAGATCTAGGAGGTACATTCAACAAGGTTGTTCTGCATGTGTGACTTATGTATTGGATACCAGGGAGGAGAGAAAGAGGAGGATTGCTAATGTGTCAGTTGTTTGAGAGTATTCCAATGTGTTTCTGGAGGACTTGCCTATAATGCCTCCATAGAGGTAGGTGGAGTTTTGTATTGATTTGGTTCCTAGTACGGCTCTGATAACCAAGGTACCTTATCGGTTAGCGCCGTCGAAGATGCATGTGTTGTCTACTCAGCTGAAGTAGCTGTTAGACAAGGGGTTTAATAGACCGAGTATTTCACCCTAGGGAGTGTCGATATTTTTTGTAACTAAGAAATATAGCTCCCACATGATGTGCATCGATTATCGGGAGCTGAAAATTTATCGGTGAAGAACCGTTATCTGTTCCGATGATTGATGATTTGTTTGACCAATTACAGGGGTGTCTTGGATCTCCAAGATTGATCTGCATTCTGGCTATCATCAGATGAAGGTTAGGGATGAGGACATTCAGAAGACGGCATTTAGGATTTTTTATGGTCATTACGAGTTCATGGTGTTGTCTTTTTGGCTCACCAATGCACCGACAATGTTCATGGATCTCATGTATAGAGTTTGAAGGCTGACGTTGGATCAGTCAATGATTGTTTTCATTAATGATATCTTGGTTTTTTCTAAGACCAAGGAGCAGCATTGGGATAATCTATGAGAGGTTTTGGAGACTCTAAGGAGGCATAGTTCTTGGGGCACCTCGTAAATCAGAAGGGTATATTGGTTGATCTAACCAAGATTGAGGTCGTGATGCAGTGGGAGGTTTCGAAGTCTCCATCTGAGATTTGGAGTTTCCTTGGTTTATCCAGGCATTATCGAATATTTATTACGAATTTCTCCAGGATGGTAATTCCGTTGACCAGGTTAGAGAATAAGTCAGTTACTTTCCATGGGGGCCTGAGCAACAATCGACGTTTGAGACTTTGAGATAAAAGTTACGCGAGACTCTGATTTTGACTCTACTTGAGGGCATGGATGATTTCGTAGTATATTGTGATGCATCGATTTCGAGATTGGGGTAGTGTTAATCTTAAGGTTAGGAATCGACGAAGAGGTTCTGAAAGTGAGTCAAATCTGGGTTGTTCGGGGGAGTTATGCAAGAGGGAGCTGCTGCCCTAGTCGAAAGTTGAAGGAGTTAGCAAGGAGTTATTTGCCAAAGAAGCATTTAACCATTCTCCGATCTATTTCATATTAACTGGTTCACCAACATTAGCCTCCGAAGACATGATCCATAGTAAAGAAGTAGACATGGTATGAATGGGATGCAGAGGGTCATGTGATAGATTACGCTTCAAGGCAGTTGAAGCCTCATGAGGCAAATTATCCCACCCATGATTTGGAGCTATGGGCGGTGGTTTTTGCCTTCAAGATTTGGCGTCATTACTTGTATGGGGTTCTTTGTATCATTTACACGGACCACAAGAAATTGAGGTACTTTATGGATCAACCAAATTTGAACATGAGGCAACACAAGTGGCTCGATGTGGTGAAGGATTATGATTGTGAGATCCTTTATCACCCTACAAAGGCCAACGTGGTGATCGATGCTCTCCGTTGCAAAGTGGTTGGTACTCCTATCTGATATGTATTTTTTTAGGATGACAGTGATTAACCCACTCTTGGAGTAGATCTGCGAGGCTTAGGTCGAGGCTATCAAAAGGAGCACCAGAAGAGTGAGCACATAGTGGGACGTGTGTCCTATTTTGATTATGATATATGGGGATTGTTGACCCTCCATCGTAGAGTTTAGGTTCCATATTTTGGGGATACGAAACATATTTTGATGGAGGATGTGACAACTGGAAAATTTCTAGAGCAATCAAGGTCTAACCCTTAACTGTGTACAAGTGAATTCGCATCATAACAATGATAAAATAAGAACTTTGAATGCCATAAGGGCATGTTTATATAAGTTATTGTATGAGCATACTTTGAAAACCATACTTATATATGTTTTATCTACTTATATATTAAACACCATGCATACATAAACTAATACAAGGTAACAAGACTTTAGGAGTCAAAAAGATCAACAAAGGTCAAATGAATCACATTGTTTGAGTATCTTCAATTATAGGTCCACTACCTTTGAGTTTTCGACCATATAGGACCAAAATCTCCTTTATGGAAATACCTAGGACCGAAAAACTTCTCTTGGTTCATGTCTAGAACCGAAAATAACTTCGTGGAAGTATACCATGACCGAAATCACAGGTCTAAGGCCCATTAAGGCTAAATTCCTTTCTTCTTGAACCGAATCCCCTTCTTGATTGAGACTAGGACCGAAAACTACTTGGTGTGTGGGATATTTGATGATTTCGGTCATGTTAGACCGAAATCACTCCCACTTGGCCCGAAAACCCCTTTTAGATTAAGATAAGATGCCTTCCCAATACACTATTACACTTACCAATGTAAATATCAATCCACTAACACTTCTTATCACATCATCTGATCTGATTCCATATATATATATATATATATATATATATATATATATATATACACACCCGCGAAATAGAGACTTTCCCAAACTCATTTACCGTTAACCTATTTTCACTTCATATTCTCTCAAATACAAACCTTTATTCTCTGCAAGTTCTTCACAAACATTATCCCCGGAAGCTTTATGATCCATATTATTCCTTAGTATTTTGGTAAGTTCCTATATCACTCTAGTGTTTTTGCGAACATCTCATGATTATTATCATCTTAATCACACATTATTATGTGTTTAAAACCATTAGGATTACGACATCCTTCCCGTATTCTAGCTCGAAGTTACCATTTCTATCCCGTTACGTAAACGCGATCACAATCAAGGTGAATTCATGCCCCTAAGTTTTTATAATTTTTCATTGTTTTAGGGGGAGGGGGAATACAAGTAAAACACAAGAGCTCTTGTGTTAATATTTAAATTATTTCAAATAGTTTCAATCATTATTGTTACTAAGTTTATGTATGTATATATATATATATATATATATATATATATATATATATATATATATATAAATTTATATGTATGTATATATATATATATATATATATATATATATATATATATATATATATATATATATAAATTTATATGTATGTATATATATATATATATATATATATATATATATATATATATATATAAATTTAAGATTCAACAGGCTTAGAATTGGTGATTTTGCTTTATTTCCTGTTCCTTGTTTCATTGTGGGCTTAGGGTAGAATCATTTATTCGACTGTCTTTTTAATCATAATTATATATATATATATATATATATATATATATATATATATATATATATATATATATATAACTATTTAAACGTGTTATACAAAAAGAACATTTTTATAATTTATTTTATTACCATTTGGACATAAATGTTAAATTCATGGAATATCTTTATCAAGAATTTACGATTTCAAACTTGCAAAGTTGTTAATAATATAAAGGTTTTCATTTTAGTCAAACACATACTATAAACTATAATAGGTATAGTTTATGGAACTTACATCTCTTTTTACCAAGTTCGAGATACAATACAAAAAGAAAATATAAACTATAATAGGTATTGCATATGGATCATATGCACTATATTACCAAGTTCAGAATACATTACAGAAAAAAACATATAAACTACAATACATATAGTTTATGAGACATACATACAGTTATTTATTACAAAAAGGAATTTTCATTATTCTACACGTAACCGTCAATATAGCTTTGTGAGACACATTTCACGTACTTATCTAAGTACCAACGAAAGCCCTGAAATAATAACCAGAGTCTCCTGGAGGGAGAGCGTGACACTTGTGTTTAGATCTATACGACAATCCCGCACCTAAACTGTTAGCTACAGTTAGGGCGGCAGGCCTAGGGTGACAAATGTCATACCATTTCCGACGCCTGAAAAACGTCAAATTCATGCCATCTTAGGTCATCAAGCATGGTTATAATAACTCACAATTTAGTATTGAACAATATGATTAGTGTACGAATACGTAAATAACTTCACGTAGTTTTATTAAATAATAAAGCTACAATAATATATTTTACACTACAGTTGGTGGATCCAGGCACATATACTCACAAAATTTCATACAAGTGCAACTACAATATACTAATTTCTTAATACAGAGAAACTTACATTTCAGGAAACATTCATTTTATGGTTTTATGTGAATTAAAACTACATCATACTATTTCATAGTATAACAACTTTTACAGGTTTTGGTCTTAGGGTATTAAGACTACAATACATTTACAATAGAAAATATAGTATTTTCTAGAAGAACACACTTACATTTTCAAGGAATATATGACAGATTTTAAGTACAAAATGCTTATGAACTCACCAACTTAATTGTTGACACTCTTTTCAAAACCACTTGTATTCTCAGGAAATCAGTAAACAGATACCCACATAGGTTTTTAGAAGACGGAGCTTCATAGAGTCATGACTTTTAGTTTATATTGTACATTTTGGTGTGAAGTAT
Source organism: Lactuca sativa (assembly GCF_002870075.4). Classification (NCBI taxonomy): domain Eukaryota; kingdom Viridiplantae; phylum Streptophyta; class Magnoliopsida; order Asterales; family Asteraceae; genus Lactuca; species Lactuca sativa. Next base: position 10,252,693 of record NC_056629.2, read on the forward strand.
ACATTGATTTGAACAAAGATGTATAAACTATATATTATCAATATCATGGTTGTTGTACTTTGATTACTATTATATAACTATTGTGATATTGTACAAGACATCATCCGCCCTCGAACGTTTCCGTTGTTCCGGTTTCGGGGTGTGACAGAGGAGGCGCATAAGTCGAAGTTTTATATTCATCCTGGTGCGACTAAGATATATAGAGATCTTCACCTTAATTATTGGTGGGCCTACATGAATCAGGATATGGCCTGGTATGTGGAAAGGTGCTTGACTTGCAGGAAATCAAGGCTGAGCATCAGTTACCTCACAGACAGATGGAGCCGTTAGGTGGTCCCATATATGAATGGGAAGAGATTATGATGGAGTTTATCATGAAGCTACCACAAACATCATGAGCGGTGGATTCGATTTGGGTTATCATGGATCGATTGACCAAAAGTGTGCATTTTATTCGTATTCAGGAGAGTATCTCTGTAGAGAAGTTAGAATATGTTTATATTTGGGAGGTTGTAGCATGTCATGGGGTGTTAGTCTCAGTAGTTTTGGATCGGGATGTTCGGTTCACTTCCAGGTTTTGGAAGAGATTTCATGAGGAGTTGGGTTATTGTCTGCATTTCAGCATGACTTTTCATCTATAGACCGAGGGACAGAGTGAGCGGACTATCTAGACTTTGGAGGATATGCTTCGAGTATGTGTGTTGGATTTTGGTGGTAGCTTGGATACATACCTTCTATTGGATGATTTTTCTTACAAGAATAGCTGCCATGTAAACATGGATCGACCTTTTTTTGAGATTCTCTACGAGAGGAAGTGTTGGACCCTGATTTGTTGGGGTGAGGTCGGTCAGCAAGTTATAGGTAGCATTGAGGTGGTGCTCTAGACTATTGAGTTGATCTAGCACGTGCACATGAGATTGAAGACCGCGTAAAGCTGGTAGAAGAGTTATGATGATAGGTGTTGATCATATTTAGAGTTTTAGATCGGACATACGGTACTCCTGAAGGTGTCACCTTGGAAAGGTGTCATCTGGTTAAGGAAGCGGGGCAAGTTGTGCCCCAGATATATTGGTCCTTTTAGGATTATTTCATGGGTGGGCAGGGTTGCATACCGTTTGGAGCTACCCAAGGAGCTCAATCAAATTCATAGCACTTTTCACATCTCTCAGCTGCAGAAGTCTTTGGTTGATCGCTCCATAGTGGTTCCATTGGAGGATATTTCGGTGGACGAGCGCCTAAAATACATAGAGAGACTGGCGGTGATCCTCAATAGGAAGACCAAGACCCTAAGTAGCAAGTTGGTGAACCTGGTGAAGGTGAAACGGCAACACCAGAAAGGCTCAAAGTGGACTTAGGAGCCAACAGATGAGATGAGGGAGCACTATCCAAAGTTATTTGCAGAGGCGGACTTCAAGGATGATGTTTGATTCAATTGCAAGAGAGTTGTAACATCTGTTTCTAGGTATTTCCAAATCTGGTTTTATAAAAAATCTTTGCACAAATAGTCCTTCTGTATGGCATACCTGATGTGTATGTTGTGCGTAGGTCTTGTAAGATGGACGCATACATTTAATGTAGTACACATGGCATACCTTGTGTATGCAGGGCGTAGAGCCACTGAGTTCAAACCCTAATTTTTAGGGTTCAGACACTATTTAAAGGCCTTATAACCCTCGTGGCCTCCCTTTTCTTCGGTCTCCACTCATCATTTCTGTCATTTTGAACCCTAACCTTTGAGAGCTTGTTTTAGACCTTTAGAGTGTTCTTGGAGCATTAGGGAAGAAGGAGAAGTACACCATTGAGGATTATTGGGCTTGAAGCTTGTAGATCCAAAGTTTCCTAAGATTTATGTAGTAATTTCATGAATATTTCTGGTATGCAAGGAGAATTAATAAGAAGTCCTTGATACTATTTTATGTCGTAAATTACATTTTATTCTTTACTCTTTGCGTGGGTTGTAACACTCTGAAACAATTTGATAGCATGGATACTTGAGGAAGAGGTTATTGTGATTTATTAATATATTATAAATATAATATATTAATTGAGAAAACACATTATTTAATTAGTATTGATCAGGAATTAATTTGATATTAATTTAGTAATCAAAAGAAACTAATTAAAGACACAGGGACTGACTAGGTAAATCAGTAATACTTCTAGTTGGACTCATGACTCATGTTGATTAGAGTTGGACTAAACCCATGTGAAAGTCCAATAAGGTTTAGCCCAAAAGACTAAGAAATATGAAGAGTCATTAGGGTTTGCATGGTTGTAATCCTAAGCTATAAAAGAAGTACCTAACACCCTAAAATCGGCCCCCTATGCACACTAGAGTTGTAGCTAGCAGATTTTGATCTCCCAAACCTCTCACTCAAGTCCATTATGTTGTTCTTCGATTGTTATAAGAAGTTTGAGGCATCACACTTGAGGTGATAGGCTCCTAAAGGTCAAAGACAAGCAAGCTACTACACAAGGTAGTCTCCTAACTATTTTTTATGATTTAAATGTTACCTTGCATGCTAGTTTAGGCCTTATGCTTTGGAAAACAATGTTGCATGTATAATTAGAGAAAACTTAGATCCAAAGCATTAGGGTTGTATGTGCACCATAGTAATGTTAGAGTACGTAAAACCTATCAGTGGTTTCAAAGCCATGGGTGTTTTCTATTATATTGATGTAAATGTTTGATTTTCAAAGTTGGAAAAATGACTTTTCTGGCCACTGCCTGATGAACTCGATGAGTCCATAGATGGACTCGAGTTGGATGAGTTTTATAACGCCTGTGTTTCCGGGCTTGCCATTTTTAGCAATGTAATGGTCTAGGTTAACCTTTGTAACCCGTTTTGAAATAATAAGATTGTATTATTTGAGTATTATGTGTTTTGTGATTAATTGCTTAATTATGTGGTTTGATTAATTAAGAATAAAAATAAGCGTCAAAATTTAAGTGTAAAATAAACTTAATATCTTTGATTTATGTTGTAGTAGTTGAAACGAGGTTTCCGAATATATATATATATATATATATATATATATATATATATATATATATATATATATATATATATATATATATATATATATATAGAACTCCCAAATCTGACTTCGTATGAGGAAGTTATGATTTATTGAAGTTTCGGCTTAGCGGTATGCAGCCTGTTTTACTCGATTTGAGATCGAGGGGTTTTTAGCCGAAGCAATCTAAATGAGAATCGAAGATCTCATTGTTGGTATCGAAGCGATAAAAAGTTAGGCGAGAACGGACGTCAAACGAAGAAGTTATGAATTTATAACGAAGTTTTTTTGTCACGGCCTATTAAAAATAAATAATAAAAATAAATTCAAAATTAGCCGACGAAGTCTAAACGAAAGTTGTAGAGAGTAGTCTCACCTTTCCGAGGATATAAAGAACGTCGAAAACGGAGTTCGTATGGAGAAGATATGAATTTCCGAAGTTTATTAATTATTTTGTATTTATTTTTAATCTTTAATTCCGACATTATCCGAAGGGGAGTCAGCAGTCCGATCCGAGGTACGCCCCGCGTACTCCGAAGAGTGTCGACACTTCGGATGACGCATGCAGTGACGACTTCGGAGACCAGTACGCCCCGCGTACTCCGAGGCTCCAGCCTCCTATAAATAGGATGCGAGGGCAGCCGACCCATTTGCCAATTTTTCTCTTCTCTCTCCCGTTTTGCATCGTTTTGTGCGCCAGAAATATCCCGAAGCCCCGGTATTGTTCCCGAGCCCCGAGGCAAGTCCCGAGATCCCGAAGATCCCGAGAAGTGCGGTTTCCGAGCCGAAGCTCTGCCTGCGAGAAGTTCGATTTTTGAAGAGATCTTCCAGATCTGCTGAGGATTACTACTTCTGCAAGTCGTAGTGCTGTCCGATCGTCTTCTGATCAAGTGAGTGTATACTACCTTTCATAAACACGATAATAATACAAGTATGGTTCGAGTGTATTAAGTATATTGTTGTTTATAGGTGTGAGTGTGTAGTTACTTTCTTCAAACGCATAATTATGAAGTATTTTATACGGAATACGTATTATATGTATAATTTTGTGGTTATGTGTGTGAATGTGTATTCACTTTCTTGTAACTCATAGATATGATTTATTCTCTATGAGATATTTGTTATGTGTGTGTGTGCCTCATCTGTTATGTGATATATGTGTGGATTAAAGCATGCTATACAGGTTTTTAAACTATGTATACAAATTATATAATTTTTATCGACTAATATGTTGGGTAGAACATGGGTAGATAGTTGGTGTGTAATAAACAGATCAGAGGCCTCGTTGTTGTTTGATCTAGTCATCTAGCGGAGTTTAGATGACGACCGCATACTTTTCTAGATAGTCTTGTGGAAACATTAGTAGGTTCGTGACCTGTAGGTGTTAATGAACTTGGGTGTTCATTCGCTGCACTCCATCCCCCTCATGGTTGCCTTATTTAACTTATATTGCTGAGGTACCCCCGAAGCATGTGTTGTCGCCCCGATGAAATATTCTTAGACTAGGTCCCTTATGTTAGTTGTCTTAGGGACATTAAAGTGAGAATAACGGGAATGGGTAATTGGGTTATTGTTGGTTGGTGAAAATTAAATATGATTATTTATTGTGGGTTGAAAACCCTATATGCTCACCAGGCTCCCAAGCCTGACCCACTCAGTTTTATTTGTATTACAGGAAGTGCGCAAGGGCATGAGATGGATGAACCATCAATTGTTTTGTTTACAAGTCTGCATATGTTTATATTTGTTGAATGACTTGTAATGTATTCGTTTATGCTTATTGGTCTGTATCGGAACATGACACCCCGAGTTTTGATTATAATGAAAATACATTTCTTTTATGAAATGCTTTGGTAAACATTGTTTTATCATGTCTTGTTTTTGGGAACAAATTCCGAAACTCTTTCAAATCAAAAGGATTTACTCTGAAAATATTTTAAAAGCATAAATGAAAATCGGTCTTTTCTGGCCGAGATTTTGGGGATGTCACAGTTGGTATCAGAGCATTAGTTTAAGCGAACTAGGAATTTGTAGGATTTGTAGAATTAAACTTAGAATGCTAAGTGGAATTTTGAGATGTGTGTCTATTGTATTTTAGACTCGAGCACTAGTTTATTTTAGGAAAGTTGCCTAAAATGCTTTTATGTGCTAAATGTTATATGTTGCCATATATGATATTATTTGTTCGGATCTATGGTCTGTTGCCGACCGGATCTAGAAACCTTATGTGTGTAGGATTCTAAGCGTACGTCTACGATATTAGAACTAGCATGTAAACGTTTCGGAGTGATAAGGATGATTTAAATATCTATCGTGATTGAGGATCTAATTTCACCTTATTCGGTGTGTAGATCAAAATGGTGAGAACAAGAAGTGGAGTTGGAAATGCTGACGAAAACAGGAATCAACCACCAGTGATTGAACAAATACCTGTCGTAGCAGCAGCACCTGAGCCAATAACCATGGCTGGTGTGCAATTGATGATTCAGATGATGTTGGATCGTCAGATGGATGAAACTAGACGGTTGCTTCAACACAATCGTGAAGAACTGTCAATTCGTGTGGAAGTGCCTGAATTAAATGAAGGGCACTCGGAAGGTGGAAACTTCAGTGGGTCTGTTGGTCCAGCCAACCCACCGATAGTTAGACAAGATAACCATGATGGAAGGAATGATGGAATGGGATGCAAGTATAAGGACTTTCTAACTTTCAAACCATCGACCTTCAATGGAAAGGAGGATCCGATTGGAGTTATGGATTGGATCTCCGAAATGGAGCTAGCCTTCATGACTTGTGGCTGCAGAGGTAAGTTGTAGACTATCTATGCCGTGCGTCAATTTCGAGGAGGAGCCGTTCGTTGGTGGAACACTCTAGGGAAGACTTTGAGCCCTAATGAGCTACTGCAATTGTCATGGGCAGAGTTCTTGGTGCAGTTCAAGCGCAAGTTCTGCTCGGCTCAAAATCTATTGGAATTGGAGGAACAAGTTTCTAACATTGACGAAAGGCAGCATGTCAGTTGATGAATACACCAATAACTTCACCGATAAGATGGAGTCTGCTTTGCGCATCGTTCCAGATGAGATGACAAAGGTGGATCGGTATGCGAAGGGACTCCCATGGGAGTACGAGGTGCCAGTACGTCAGACACTTACTCTAGAGGCAGCTATCTGGGTTGCCAAGTCTGTTGAGAACATGATCAAGGGGAGAACCACCGACAAGGTTGATGTTGGTGAGAAAAGAAAGTTTGAGGGAACATCTGGTTCCGGTAAGAAAGGAAAATTTTCGAAATCTGAGTCGAAAAAGTTTGGAGGAAAGGGGGGCGAAGCGAAGTGGTGTGATAAGTGTAAGAAAAAGCACTTTGGGAAATGTAGCGAGGATGTAACCTGCTACAAGTGTGGAAAGGTTGGACATTTTGCCAATGAATGTCCGAACAACAAAAGCATGTGTTTTGGTTGTAATGAAGAGGGGCACATTTTGAAAGACTGTCCGAAGAAGAAGGGGGTAGCAAAGCCCAACATTCCACCAAAGCCGAATGATAAACTATATGATAATTAGATTACTTTAATTTGATCTACGTGTTTCTTGAAAAGTTCCATAACTTGTTCTCAAGTTATGGAATATGATAAGTTTTTATTTATGAAACTATTAACTATTGTAAGTTATAGAATTCAAGAGATCTTGAAAGGTTTCATAACTTGTCCTTAAGCTTGGAATTTGAAAGGTCTCATTCATGGAACTTTAAGATCCATAAGTTATGGATATCAAAAGTTTTTACAAGTTACAAAACTTGCCCTCAAGTTTTGAAACATGAAGAGTCTCATTTATAAAACTTTAATTCCAAACCCTAGAATTTTAAAAGTTTAAAATTCAACCCTTATACTATTACAATATTAAAGTTTAATACTTATATGTATAAGACAAGTCAGTCTTACCGTTAGTTGGCCTCATTCACGAAGTTGGTCTATAAGGGGGTATAAGGTTACTGCCTATAAAATGGTGGTTTAACGGGTGTCCACTCTCACCCCCCGCTTCCTTAACTGATGGAGGGTCGTTAGTCGAACGGGTAGGATAGGACATTAATTTTCATTAATAAGTATAATGATAATTATTAAAGTAACTAAACTTTTATAAATTCCCAATCTTAGTTACTTTAAAAAAAATTTGAAAATAGTGTAAATTTCAATAATTATCATTATACTTATTAATGAAAATTAGTGTGTCATTTAACCACACACGCTCCACTAACGACTTTACAAGGTGCAAAGTGCTTCCATTATCATGACATCCCTCTTCCGAATTGTAAAATATTGTGTTGGGTCCTAGCGTTATAATTTCATTTGGGTTATATATTAAGGATCATCATCTACTCTAAACTTTGTCTTTCTTTTCAGATGTCTTCGAACATTGTTTCCAACCCAAACCCTTCAAGATCTTTCTCCCTCGTGAACTTATGTGGGAGGTTCATATTTGATGGATCAAACATCAATGATTGGATTCGAAACATCCGAATGGCCATTCGCTACGAGGACAAAGAATATGTCCTAGATAAAGAGCTTAAGGAGATTGATGAATCTACCGGTACTCCCAAACAGATTTTTGAATACAAGGCCCATGAGAGGGATGCAACTAAAGTGTTGTGTATTATGATTGCTACCATGACTGCGGAGCTTCAAAAGTCCTATGAGGACTTTTTGCCTTATGAAATGCACCAATACTTGATGGAAAGATACCATCAAAGTGCAAGGCAGGAAATGTATGAAATCATAGTCTCCATGATTACAACCAAAATGAAGGATGGAGAGTCCATCACAGCCCACTTACAAAAGATGCAAAGATTTGTGGACCGTTTGCTGAAGTTGAATGTCAACTTCGATGAAGAGTTGGCCATAGATATTATTCTACACTCTTTACCTCCTTGTTATGATCAGTTTCTTATGACCTATAATATGAACAAGGAGGAGGACACTCTAAGAAAACTTCAAGGCCTTTTAAGGATTGCTGAAAGTAGTCTTAAAGGAAAATCTGTTGTTTCTACTCCTACTGTTGCTGCCGCTGTCCTGGCAATTGGACATTGGATGGGAAAGAAGAGGAGGACTCCTTCCAGGAGCCATAAGGGAAAGTCCCATGATGGATCCTCTTCTAGTGGGACCAAAGTTGGTTTTGTTAAACCCTCTTCCAATCCAAAGGAAGTCGAGTGCTTCCATTATCATGAAAAAGGGCATTGGAGATGAAGCTGCCCCAAATACTTGCTGGACATAAAGGATGGGAAGATCAAACCCTCCTTTGCAGGTATTTATACTATTCTGTCTAATAACTCATCACATGCTAGTTCTTTGGTCCTAGATACAGGATGTGGTTTTCACATTTGTCTGATTTGCAGGGACTAAAAAGAAGTAGGGATGTGGAGCACAGGAAGATGAACTTGATCATGGGGAATAGGAAAAAGTCGCTTGTCACCAAGATTGGAGTTTATACTTTATTTCTTAGTAGTGGGTTAAATTTAGAATTGAATAATTGTTGGTACTTGTTTGATATGACGATAAATATTATTTCCTTTCATAGTTTGTACAAACAAGGTTTTACCTTTTCTTTTAATAATGAAATTGGTAGTATTAATGCTTATTATAATGGTACATTTTATTTTGAAGCATTAACTTGTAATGATATATATGCAACTGTGATGGTTGTAGATAACTTAGGAAACAATGTGTTGCATATTGATCCGTCCAATGTTTTGGATAAAGCATGCTTATGGCAATATCATCTTGGACATGTTAACAAGAAGCGCATAGCCTAACTCCAAATGGATGGAGTGTTGGAGTCATTTGACTTAAAGTCGGATGACACTTGTGAAGCTTGTTTTCTTGGAAAGATGACCAAGTCACCCTTTACTGGTACTTGTGAAAGGGGTGAGGGTTTGTTGGATCTCATACACACCGATGTGTGTGGACTCTTCAGATCCGCCACAAGGGATGCTAACCGCTTCTATGTGACTTTTACTGATGATTATAGTAGATATGGGTATATCTACTTAATCAATCATAAGTCAGAAACCTTTGAAAATTTCAAAGAGTTTAAGCAAGAAGTGGAAAATCGGCTGGGCAGGAAGATAAAGATGCTCTGATCCAATCGAGGAGGAGAGTATCTTAGTATCGATTTCCAAGACTATCTTAAAGAATGTGGAATTGTTTCACAATTAACGCCACCTAGGACACCACAGCTTAATGGTGTGGCTGAGAGGCGCAATCGAACCTTGCTAGACATGGTTCGTTTTATGATGAGTGAAGCTTTGTTACATATCTCATTCTCGGGGTATGCCTTAGAGACTACCGCCCATATCCTTATTCTAGTCCCAACTAAAAAGGTTTCCAAAACACCTCAGGAGATGTGGATACGGAAGGTTCCCTCGTTAGCACACATCAAGGTTTGGGGTTGCAAGGATTTTGTGATAAAAGAAACTCACGACAAGCTTGAACCTTGTAGTAAGCGTTGTATTTTCATCGGTTACCCACAAAAATCCTTTGGATATCTCTTCTATAGACCGAGTGACAATGATGTCTTCGTTGTGAGGAGAGGAGTCTTTCGAGAGAGAGAGAGAGAGAAATCATATGCCAAAAGGACAGTGGGATGCAAATTGACGTTGAAGAGTTTCAAGAGTTAAGCGATGAAGGAACCTAAACACTAGCGCTCAACCCGAGGAGGAAACTCCTGTTGAACCAACTGCCACGTCCGTACCTATGATATGTTCTAGTAGAGTCAGTGTTCCACGTGTATTATATGGTTTTCATATAATAGCTGATGGTGATACATTTATCAGTGATAGTACACTGGTAAACATGGATGAACCTAACAACTACAAGGAATCCATGTCAGGCCTCGAGTCTGCAAAATGGAAATAGGCGATGGACATCGAGATTCAGTCCATGTATGACAATCAAATTTTGGAACTTGGTTGACAATGTACCAGGTCGTAATACAGTCGGATGCGAAGGGCTTTACTCAATTATAAGGCGCGATTGGTTACGAAGGGCTTTACTCAAACTCCTGGAGTTGACTATGATGAGACCTTCTCACCAGTAGCAAAGATTAAATCTATAAGGGTTATGCTAACCATAGATGCATTTCATGATTATGAAATATGGCAAATGGATGTCAAAACCGCTTTCCTTAATGGGAAGTTGGCTGAAGATGTTTACATGAATCAACCAGAGGGTTTTCTTAATGCAAAGTACCCTAATAGAGTGTGTAAGCTTCAGAAATCCATTTATGGATTGAAACAAGCATCTCGTAGATGGAATCTTTTTTTCGATGAGAAAGTCAAAGAGTTTGGATTTTCGAGAAGTGAAGATGAGTCCTGTGTATATGTCAAAGCTAATGGGAGTATAGTTAGCTTTTTCGTGTAGTATGTGGATAACATATTGCTCATAGGAAACAACATTCCAAACTTACAGGAGGTTAAGTCCTGGATTGGGAAAAGTTTCACTATGAAGGACCTCGTAGAAGTTTCTTACATTCTAGGGATAAGGATATTGAGAAACATGAGTAAAAGTCTAATAGGACTTAGTCAAAGCACCTACTTGAACAAGGTTTTGAAACGGTTCATCATGGAGAATTCCAAGAAAGGAGACTTACCAATCCAGAGCAATACCAAACGGATTAAGACTTTGAGTCCGAGTACATAGGCTGAGATAGAAGAAATGAGTCGAATACCATATGCTTTTGTAGTTGGCTCGATCATGTATGCTATGACATGTACCCGCCTTGATGTGGCCTTTGCCTTAAGCATGGTCAACAAATATCAAGGGAACCCTGGTAAAACTCATTGGATTGTGGTAAAGAACATTCTTAAGTACCTGCAGAGGAATTAGGATTGGGTCTTTACCCTCGGAGGGAGTGATGACTTGAGAGTGATAGGGTACAGTGACGTCAGCTTTCAAACCGACAGAGATAATTTCCGCTCTCAGTCGGGCTGAGTATTTATCCTTAATGGAGGAGAAATAACATGGAAAAGTTCCAAACAGGAAACTGTGGCCGATTCAACATGCGAATAAGAGTACATAGCAGCAAGCGAAGCAACACAGGAGGCAATATGGTTGAAGAACTTCATTGGAGACCTTGGAGTTGTATCGGCTGTAAAGGAGCCTATGGATAATTTCTGTGATAATGAGAGTGCATTAACCTTAGCCAAGGAACCAAGGGATCATGGAAGATCCAAGAATATCTACATAAAATATCACTTTATAAGACATCAAGTAGAAGAAGGACTACTCATAGTGAAGAGGACATCGTCAGAGAAGAACCCAGTAGATCCACTTATAAAGGGACACTCTAGAACACTCTAGAACAATTTGATAGGATGGATACTTGAGGAAGAGGTTATTGTGATTTATTAATATATTATAAGTATAATATATTAATTGAGAAAACACATTATTTAATTAGTATTGATCAAGAATTAATTTGATATTAATGTAATGATCAAAAGAAACTAATTAAAGACACAAGGACTGACTAGGTAAATTAGTAATACTTCTAATTGGACTCATGACTCATGTTGATTAGAGTTGGACTAACCCTGTAGCAATTGTTCACTCATATATTATCAATCGGCGTCAGAAATAGCATCACAACTCCGACCACTAGGTGTCCAGTCACCGAGCGCATCCTTCTTTAGAGATCGAATATGGAGATCGAAGATGTAAGGGAAACATATGTCAACAAGTGGGCCTGTGGGTGCCCTAGTAAGTTCAAACAAGAAAATTAGCACTTGGGACTAATTTTGAGATGGACTACAAAGAATCCTATTTTGGGCTTCCCCAATCTAGTTTCTGGTTTTATTTAGCTATGCCTACAACATAATAATGACTCAATTTTAAAAGATAAAATGCAACCATTTCATGCTCATGTTCTACAATCTTCGACCAACAAAATACGTTTTCAAAACACGTATTGCGGTCCATAATCGCTCGGCATTCTAAAAAAAATGGACCTAATTCGTTTTCCATGGACTATTGTGCTCTAACTAGGCTGCAATTTCATTTTGGGCTCTTCCAAAATAAACTTTTTCATATCATTGGACAAGTCCAACAACATCAAGATGGACAGTAGAAATGGTCCTTCAACTTTTCTAGTTTTTTCCTTTTTTTTTTTTTTTTTTTTTTTTTGTTATAGAAATTGTCCTTCAACTCTTTTTTTTTTTTTTTACAAACCATCCAAACACTGATTTCATTTAAAAATTTGGTGTTTTGCTAGCTATTATCATGCATGATTTTCCTTTTCATATATGAGATTTTCTACCATGCATCGTTTAGTTATATATAATAACTATTATTTGTAGGTTAGCAAACAAAAATAATGTTAACCTACCGATTAGAAAGGTCATTTTTCATGTTTTTTTAGAGTTTTTACCAAAATATAATTTTTTTTCAAAACACTCATCTTTTTGTTTTTTTCCTCACACCAAACTTGAGCTTTTTCAAATTGGTTCGACTGTTCGGGTTTTTTTCCCCTGCTTTAATTAGTTTTTTTTGCCCTAATGTAGTGGTTTATTGGTTTTAATATTTAAATCACATCTTTTAAACCTGTTTTAACTTTTTTTCTTACTATATATATAGTGCTCATGTACTTGTCGACATAGCATCATGGTATTATTGTTTGCGATTACTAACTTTATCTTATAGTATTAATGGACAAAATCATTTTAATTTACTTTTTAAAATAAGACACAAACTTACGACATACGTTTATGTCTGTCGTAAATCATTAAAATTTTACGATACATGACATAAATTTTATGACAGACTTTTATGCCTGTCAAGAAAAGCCTTTTTTCTAATAGTGAGGCGTAAGCACCAAGTAGAGGGTAGAAAAATAGTCGGGTTTCATTGCCTAACCACTCATCCATTGAGTATGTTACCTTGCTCAATCTGTTGGAATTTTAAATTTGTTGTTCCACCGTCTTTTGATTTATCCTTTCGATTAAATGAAAAAACCACGCTTTAGTGCAAAAGCAATCATTAAAATGTCAAAAACATGCGACCCAATAAAAGGGTGACGAGGGAAAAGAGAGAAACGAAGGTCGGAAACAGGTGTCTAGCAATCAGCGAAGCAGTGGTTTGAACGCGGGGGAGGAGAATAAGTGGTGGAAAGATGATGTGATGAATCGACGTTGAAGTCATGGCGTCGTTCAGAAGGAAATCGACGTGGTGTCCATTAAACTATATGGATTTAATTTTAGTGGAAGGAGATAAATAAGGCTTTTATATATAATAATGATAATGATATATATATATATATATATATATATATATATATATATATATATATATATATATATATATATACACACACACACACACACACACACACTAGTTTATAGGAACCACATTTATAAAATAATTAAATTTTCATATTAAAAAAATAAAAATTATTAATCAATTATTTTAAATTAATTATTACTTAAGAGATATTTTTTAGTTATATAAAATTATAATCGTTGATTTAAATAAATATGTAAAGTTATATCACCTTATAATCTGTATTAATTTTATTTTATTTTATAATCTATTTTTATTAATTTAATATAATTTGAGTGAAAATATTTATAATTTATAATTTATAATGGAGAATCAATTATTAATTTAATGTATTTAGAGTGAGAAATTTAAAATTGATAATTAATAAGTTGACAAATGACATGATTGGTGGCATATAATCTTAATGAGGAGTTCTAATAGTATAACACTTATCAATAGGAGAATAAACTTACCAATTTATTAGAATAGGGATATATATATATATATATATATATATATATATATATATATATATATATATATAAAGTTAAATTTCGATAATTTTAACTATTATTTATAGGTTTTCGTATATTTGGCTTTTCTACGAAATATGACAATGTACTTTCATTTATCACATTTTTAGATTGTTATTTCATAAAATTTTGACCAATAATAAAGTATGATGCTATTTTGTATTTAAAACTTGAAAATCATCAAAACTTTGATAGACACGCATATATTCTCCCCCAAATATGAAATCCGTAAAAGAGGGGGCGTTGAAACTTACATTCGATGTGTGATCTCAATTTGTGTGCAGTTGGTTCATTCGTGTGAAGCTTCTCGTGAGAAATCGCATCCTGGTGTCTTTTTGAGTTAAAACAAAGTCTGGGACTATTTTTATAATATTTTAAATCAAGGGACTTGTTTTAAGGTACTCTATATTTTTTGTAATTTAACTAACACAAGGACAATTTATGAAATTTTACATCCAAAGGGACCATTCTTGAAATGATTAAATCAATGGGACATGCTTTGAAAGGATTTATGTTAAGGGGCTAATTTTAATTTAAATCTACAACTAGGGTGACTAATTTTGTTAAAATCACCAATATATTACAATATGGGGGCGAGGGCTTCATTTTTGCGTCTGATTGGAGCAAACGGGAATGAAAGTAACGATGAGGGGTAGCCACCCAACTCCGGCGGTGGATATAGATCGCAAGGAGCGAGGACATCGATCTTCGGGTGACCCTTGTGGTTTGATGTCTGTATGATTGGGAAGGAGAAGCACGAACATAAGCAGTCAGTTAAGAAGCACCTATCGTCGCTTAAGAAATTACGAGTAGGGGAGGGGCAGTCGACCTCTGGCGAGCTCCTCATGGGTCCATTTTTCATCATCGGCGCTCATAATCAAGAGGATGAAGAATATAATGACATCAGATGGTGAGAGGGTGGTCTTGTGGTGATCAACAGGAAGAAAAAAAGAGGTGAAGGCGGTAGCTTTCATCTGTGGTGGCGAGGGAGGATGTTGTGGTGGCTTCCTGCCTCCTGTCGCCAAGAATTAAACACAAGGGGCAGGTGGGGTTTTGAGTGTTGCTTCTAGTTGTGCTCCAGTCAATCAGGAACAGGGGCAGAGTCAGAATTTAAGAATAAAGGGGGCCGAGAGTCTTACACCATAATAATATATGAAAATATAATATTATACCTGAATAAAAGCCATAGGGTCTAAAATTTTAAAATAGAAATTAACAAGGAAAAACTCATCCAAATAGATTCTACATCGATCATTATATTAATCGATCAGCAAAATTTAACTGACTATAAACATTGATTCATATTATCCAAATCATATTTTCAATTCGTTTGAAAAGATGAAGTTGGATAATATGTTTTTTTACTAATGATTTACTATATGATTATAAAAAAAACCAAATTGCCAATCGTAATAATATAATTAATTATAAATTAAGAAATTGTTAAAAGTAAAATAACAATAAAAAATAACATTATTAATGTAGACTTGAAATGGAAACTGTAGCGTAGATGTTATCGCTGATTTCTAATTGAATAGGATCATGTATTTATGGGAATTTACGGGAGTGGGGTAATAAATAAGTAAAAGTTAAATCATTAGTAAAACTTTTAAGTGAATTATAGGATACACATTGAATATAAATAAAAATAGAGGGGGTTATAATGTTTATACATACATCCCATGTGGGCTTGGTAACTATATTATTAATATATACAAAGTTTACACCATTTAGTTAAAATCGTTGAGGGGGGCCAAGCATCCGGCAGCCCCCCTACTAACTCCGCCGTTGATCAGGAAGAAGAGGGCAAAAGCAGTTGATTTTTAGGGGTGTTTGGATTGTTCAATGTCGACGGAAAAGGGAGACGAATGGGGCGGAGAAGTGTGTGACTGGAACCGCCAATCAAGGGGGTGTTTTTGGTTGGCCCGATAGGTGTTCACAGGAGAAGGAAAAGAAGGGTTGTTGCCCTTTGTCTTGGTGGTCGGCATAATGGCACCCACCATTGGTGATTCTTGGCATCAACATAAAAATAAAGAAATAGGTGAGAAAGAAAGTGAGTTTGAGAGAATAGAAAGATGAAGGAGAGGAATAGAGAAGTTAGAGAGAGGGTAGCTTCAATTTGAAGCAAAAAATTTCTTTCATTATTGAAGTCAATATATGACTTTTGAAAGATATTTTCGCCAATAATCAAATGTTATGTATTTTTTTTGTGATGCAAACCTTGTTTCTCGATTCTTGTACCATCATATGGACTCATGAAATTTTTCTGAAAGTTCCTGCTTATTGTCCCGCTTGTAGTGTCTCCAGAAATGCAGATGAAATTCAATTCTGATATACTGAGCTCCGTGAATTAACGTTTAAAGTTTCGCGATTAATTGTTTCGGATTCAATAGATTTTACGAATATGATTTTGGTCGAGATAAAAAAATATGATAAAAATGAAATAAAATAATTTACCATAATTTGAGTTCAAAAACGTGTTCAAAAGTAAATTACGATGTTCATATCTATTCCAAATGAAGCAGTGCATAGTTCGTTTAAGGAAAATCATATAAAGACTGATTTTTATAGATTTAAAGAGACGTAACTGATTCATATGATCTCTATTTTGGGTGTTCTTTATATCCACGGAATTAGGAGAATGTAATCTATATAAACTTATTATCAATAACTCTCAGATATACTTAGTGCAAAATTTTATTTTTAACATCACGAATAGAATTAATTTTTGGTGATTTACGATTCGATCTTCAATGATAGATGGTCTGAACCGTTTAATATACATTATAAATATAAAATAACACACAATTGGTCCTTAATACAGAGCGGTTCGTGGTGGTTTGTGTAACGTCCCAAAAATATGATCAAAAATTTTTATTTTAATTTAAATAAAACAGTATTCCCAAAACATTATACATACAAACCAAATGAAAAAAAATGTATTAAACATCCTATCAATCAGAGTAACATCTCAAAAGCGGAACCATGTGGTGTGTGTGATGTAGTAATCCCGAGCTCTTCCCCTTGGAACAAGAAGTACCTGAAACATAAACTGAAAACCATAAGCACGAAGCTTAGTGAGTTCCCCAAACTACCCTATATCATACATAATAAATCACATACTGCCCTATATCGGGCCCCACTAGGTTTACATATCTATTATTCTTAGGCCCCGCCTGACATCGAGCCCTGCCCATTATGTGCATTCAATATATATCACATAAACAAGCTAACACATACAATGATCATAAATAATAGCATACATTTTAGTCATCAGGCCTCGCCCGAAATCGAGCCCCGGCCGATATATATAATAGCACATAACACATGCAAGGGTTACGCAGACTCCTAACATCCTAGCATAAACAATAAGGGCCGGCATTGGTGCCTTAGACCTGCTAAACCCAGTAAGGAAAATCACATCGACTGTTGAATCTTACTGAAAATCCATGGTTGTTGGTCCGATGAGTCCCCGAGCTAATCAATACTAAAATAACAGCCAATTAACATTTGGGTTCCAATCCATAACCATAAATCCATACTTGGGGTACAAAGACCATTTTACCTTGAACCTAGCTTGGTCGAAGACTAAGGAACAACTCACAATTTAAAATACCCAAAAGCCAATTAATCAACCAAGGTCCAATTATGGCCTAATTTTTCGAATTTGGCCCGAACCCTTACATGCGCCTTATCTTAAAGCCCAAAACGTTTCCTAGTCCAAAACACTTGCACTTTGAAGGCCCAACAAGAACTCACACACTCAAGCCCAAAAGAAAGCCCAAAACTAAAGCCCAAAGTGCACAATCCATCTGACTAAGTATGCGGTACGTACTCAATTATACGCTAAACGTACACACTATTTGGCTTGTATGTTGCGTGTATAGACTTCTACGCCTAGCGTACTCATCCATTAAGCCAAACTCTACATTAAGCTCTTAATTCTCAACTCCAAAAGTCCAAACCACATATATGAGTCCGAATACGTGTCAAGGACCATAAAGTCACTGACTTGGTGACTTTGCATGCCCCAAAAGAACCCAAATTCAAGGAATAGCATTATACTTTCACCAAATGGACATAATCTCATGCATGGGGTATTCAAAACCCTAAAGGTGCCAACTTTATGTACCTTGAACATTAGAAACACCAAGAGTGGCAACTCATAGCTCGTGGAGTGGTACCAAACCACTAGATCTCATTCATGGAGCCAAAAAGGGAGCAAAATCATATATATATGTATATATATATATATATATATATATATATATATATATATATATATATATATATATATATATATCAAGCTGGAAATGAAGCAAATAATCAGGATCCAAAAGCTCTTCCTTGATCCATCACCATGCACCAAGCTTCTACTTCTTGAATATGAACCGATACACACCAAAATGGACACAATGAGCTCAAATCACAAAGGAGAGGCTTAGGGTTTCGAATATGTGGCTAAAAGGTCAGTGGAGGGTAAGAAATGAGGGTTTCATGAGCCATAGAGATAGTTATATTATGTCCAAACCCAAAATTATGGTTTTGATTAAAGCTCACATATGCCCCGCATACGTTTCCAAAACCCCGTCCAAGCCTTGCATGAGTACACTAAGCGTACCATGTGGTACGCCCCGCATACTCGCTTTGCAGCTTATACACCAAGCGTAACATGTGTAACACCTCGCGTACAACACAAGGACCAAAAGGCAATTATCAATACACAAGGGTTAATAACGAACATACCAGGATTCCAAGTGTTACAATTCTCCCACACTTGAATCAGACTTCGTCCTCGAAGTCCGCTGCCCCAAACAACTCCAGATAGTGTTCTCTCATCTCATCCTCGGGATCCCAAGTCCACTCTGATCCCTTACAGTGCAGCCACTACGCCTTCACCAACTCGACCACCTTGTTGCTCAAGGTTTTCGTCTTCCGATCCAAAATCACCACCGGTCTCTCAATATAATTCAGGCAGCTATCCACGTGAATATCCTCCAATGTCACCACTATGGAATCATCCACTAAGTACTTCGTCAATTGAGAGACGTGGAACATGCTATGAATCTAACTGAGCTCCTCTGGAAGATCCAAAGGATAAGAAACCCGGCCCACCTGAGCCAAAAGCATGAAAGGACCAATATACTTGGGTCCCAACTTGCCTTGCTTCCTGAACCAAATGACACCTTCAGGAGAACCGTATCTCCCACTTGGAACTCGAAGTCGGGCCGGGGCCTGTCGTCATAACTTTTCTGCCGAATCTTAGTTGTCTAGAGCCTGCTCTGAACCTGCTGAATCAGCTCAGTGGTCTTGAGTACCACCTTAGTACTCCCCATAACTCGCTGACCGACGTCGCCCCAATAAATTGGGGTCCTGTATTTCCTCCCGTAGAGCATCTTAAAAGGAGGTCGATCAATTCTAGCCTGATAACTATTGTTATAAGAAAATTTTGCTAACGGAAGATACGTATCCCAACTCCCTCCAAAGTCCAACATCTATGCACGCAACATATCCTGAAGAGTCTAAGTAGTCTGCTCACTCTGACCATCAGTCTGCAGATGGAATGTTTTTCTAAAATGAAGACGAGTGCCCAACTCATCATGAAACCTCTTCCAAAATCTGGAAGTAAAAAAGAAAATCCATGTCAAAAACCACTGATACCGACACCCCATGATGTGCCACCACCTTCCTGATATAAACTTCGGTCAACTTCTCTACATAAATACACTCCTGAACTGGAATGAAATGTGCACTCTTGGTCAAACGATCCGTAATGACCTAAATAGAATCCATTCAGTGTGCAGTCCTGGGTAGCTTCGTGATAAAAGTCCATGGTGATGTCTTCCCATTTCCATACGAGAATCTCCAACGGCTGAATCTTGCCGTGAGGACACCGATGCTCGAACTTGACTTTCCTGCAAGTCAAGCACCACTCCACCTACCAAGCCACATTCCGCTTCATGTAGGGCCACCAATAATCAGGACGAAGATCCCTATACATCCTCTTTGCCCCGAGATGAATGGAGAACCTCGACTTATGAGATTTCTCCATTAGAATCTGATGCACACCTCCCCAATACGGAACCCAAACTTGACGATGGAAGGACAACAATCCAAGGCTATCATAATCAAAGGAAGCCACCTGACCCACAATGTGCTCGCTCTTTCGGTGCTCTTCCTCTATAGCCTCGACCTGAGCCTCACGAATCTGCTCTAACATTGGAGTAATCACGGTCATCCTCAAACATATGTCTCTAATAGAAGCCACGACCACCTTGAGGCTGAGAGCATTGACCACCATATTTGCCTTCCCCGGGTGATAAAGGATCTCGCAATCATAATCCTTCACCACATCCAACCATCGACATTGCCTCATATTCAGATTCGGTCGGTCGATAAAATACCTCAAGCTCTTATGATCCATGTAAATAGTACAAAGAAAACCATAGAGGTAATGCCGCCAAATCCTAAGAGCGAAAACAAAAACAATGGCCCCTAACTCTAAATCATGCGTCGGATAATTCGCCTCATGAGGCTTCATTGCCTCGAAGCATAAGCAATCATGTGACCCCTTTGCATCAGCACTGCCCCCAAACCTGTGATGGAAACATCACAATAAACCACGAAAACATCAACACCCTTTGGTAGGGTCAGAATCGGCGCCTCACACAACCGGTGTTTCAGAGTTTCGAAAGTTTCCCGCTGCTCAGGCCCCCAACGAAATGTAACTGTGTTCTTGGTCAGCCGGGTCAATGGAACAACTATCTTGGAGAAATCCTAGATGAATCTCCGATAATAACCAGTCAAACCAAGAGAACTTCGAATCTCAATGGAGACCTCGGAACCTCCCACTGCATCACGACCTCGACCTTCACCAGATCGACTAGAATACCCTTTTAGTTGACAAGTTGCCCCAAAAACTGCACCTCGCGCAACCAATACTGACACTTGGAGAACTTTCCAAAAAGTCTCTCCCTCCTAAATGTCTCCAGCACTTACCTCAATTTCTCCTCATGCTGCTCCTGAGTCTTGGAATAAACCAAGATGTCCTCGATGAATACAATCACAGACCGATCTAACATCGGTCTGCACACGTGGTTCATAAGATCCACGAATGCGGCTGGAGCATTGGTGAGCCAAAAAGGCATCACCATGAACTCATAATGACCATATCAAGTCCAAAAAGCTGTCTTCTATAAATCCTCATCCTTGACCTGCATCTGATGATAGCCCAATCGAAAATCAATCATGGAGAACCAAGATGCACCTTGAAGCTGGTCAAAAATATCATCAATCCTTGGGAGTGGATAATGGTTATTCACCGTTACCATATTAAACTCCCGATAGTCGATACACATACAATGAGACCCATCCTTCTTCTTCACAAACATAATTGGTGCTCCCCAAGGCGAAATGCTCGATCGAATAAATTGTTGGATTATGTGTCTAAGCCCATAACTATAATTGGTAACCATTCGGGTTGCATATCATCATGACAATTTGATAGGATGGATACTTGAGTAAGAGGTTACTTATGATTTATTAATATATTATAAGTTCTAATATATTAATATGAAATCATATTATTTAACTACTATTGATTAACAATAAATTTGGAATTAATTATGTGATCAAAAGAGACTAATTAAATATATGGGGATTGAGTTGGTAAATCAATGATTCTTATAGTGTGGGCAAATTGTTATTTAGGATGGGCTAAACCAATATGGTAGTCCATGGAGGTTTAACCTATGGAGCCTAAGTAATATGAAAGGTCATGGGCATTAGGGTTTGCATGGATGTAACCCTAGACTTTGCCACACTATAAAAGGACTCCCTTAGCACACAAAATCAACCACTAGAGTTCTTGGATTTCGCTAGAGCCGATTTTGGAGCTAACAACATCTCTCTCAAGTTCTCCTTTGTCCTAGGTGTGTTGTGAACCGTTTGAGGCATCACACTTGGGGTGCTAAGTTCTTAAAGGCCAAATACAACAAGTTCTACAAGCTACATAAAGAGGTAAACTCCTAACTAGTATTCAATATTGTTTATGTTAATTGTATGCTAGTTGTAGGCTTAATGTTTTGGAAACAGTATTGCATGTATAATTTGAGAAAACATAGATCCAAAGCATTTAGGGTTGTATGTGCACCATAGGATGTTGTAGTATACTAAAATCCAACAGTGGTATTAAAGTCATGTCTAGTTTTCTATTATATTGATCCTTGGTTAATTGTTAAAAGTAAGGAAATTCATTTTTTTGGAATCTGCCTGATCACCACAAGGTGGTGACTGTTCGGTGGGCAAAATATTCACTTTTTTGGCCTGTTTTGGATTAGGATCATTACCATAAAATGTTTTTGTTCATAAAATTTGATTTTTTTGCTATGGTAATGATTATCCTCATCCCAATAAAAGATAATTGTCATAGTTTCAAGATTTGTATTAGTTTATATGATAGGCTTATTTCTTGCAAATGGTTGATATTAATTATCTTGACTTATGAGTTTAATTAGATCATAGATATATTATTTGATAATTTATGTTAGTTAAAAAATACCATCTAAATGCCCTTTATGAACTCCATAATTTGTCCTCAAGTTATGGAAAATGAAAAGTTTTTCTTTTAAATGTTTTTAAAATCTTCCATAACTTGTCCTCAAGTTATGGAACTTGAAAAGTTTTTCATAAAAAACATATTAAACTCATAAGTTATGGAAACCAAAAGTTTTGACAAGTTTCAAAACTTGCCCTCAAGTTTTGGAATTTGTAAAGTTTCACTTATGAATACTTTAATTCCAAATTAAACCATAGAGTTTTAAAAGTTAAAATTAAACCCCTTATACTATTATATTATTATAAGTTTAATAATTATATATATGTATAAGATAATTCAGCCTTACTGTTAGTAGGTCTCATTCACGAAGTCGGTCTATAAGGGGGGTATAAGGTTACTGCCTATAAAATGACAGTTTAATGGGTGTCCACTCTCACCCACCGCTTCCTTGACTGGTGGAGGGTCGTTAGCCGAATGGGTAGGATAGGACATTAATTCTCATTATAAGTATAATGATAATTATAAAGTAACTAAACTTTTATTAAATTCCCGATCTTAGTTGCTTTAGGAAAAATGTGAAAATGGTGTTATTCCATGAAATTGCACTTTGCACCTTGTTAAGTCATTACTGGAGCGTGTGTGGTTAACCGGCACACTAATCTGGGACTGATAGTGCGTGGCAAAGGGTAGGTTGATGTTAATCATAGATTAATGGAGCGTGTATGGTTAACCGACACATTGATTAGGTGGTTTGTAATATTGGGTGTACCAAGCTAATTTGCATGGTTATTGACACCTTGTTTATGATCCTCGGCATCCCAGTCAAAAACTTGAAGGGCAGAATCGAGATTTAAACATGTCATTGAAAAGTTCAATGTATCTCAAAAGATCTAGGAATTTCAATTCATTTAAAACTTAATAATCAATTTCATTTTTCATGGTGGAAATTGGTAAATCGTCATTTACATACCTTCAAATTTTTTGCAATTGGGTTACGGCACCCCTCCTTCGAGTTGTAAAATATTGTGTTGGGTCCTAGCCTTAATATTTCATTTTGGGTGTTATATTAAGGACTTAAATCAACTAAACTTGAATTTCTCCCTATAGATGTCTAGTTTTGACAACTATGGTCTTCCCGAATCTTTTAGAAAAAGCTTTCCTCGTGAAGATGATGTTCTCCGAAATCATACTTCACTTCCTCCACCTCCTCCGATAATTCTCCTTGACCGACATGTTCGAAGACTTGAAAAGTTCGAGGTCACTCAAGCCCTATTGGCAAGCAAACATGAAGATGTAAAGTATGTATGTGCTCACGTCTTGGACACGAAGCTGCATATTGACAGGCTAGGAATGTTGGGTGTCAAGTTCCCAAGGAAGTTGGCTATTGACTTGGTTCTTCATTCATTTTCCAAGTCATATAGTGAGTTTGTTAAAGACTACTATGTGACAGATCACAACATGACCCTTATCGATCTTACCTATTTGCTAATTGTTGTTGAATTAGAAATGATTTGGGGCACTGGTAAATCAAATTTGAATGGAAGATCAATTTCCCAAGCTTCCATGGACATTGAAAATGGAAACATTAGAAGTCCAGAAAAGATTTCTCTTTCCAAGGGAAAGGGAAAGGCTAAGTTTGAGATTGTCTCATGTGTCGATTTGAAAGAAACCATTGGTTTCTACTGCCATTTAGAAGGACATTGGAAACGAAGCTGCCCTAACTACCCAAGAGATCTAAGAAATGGTAAAGTCAAAATGTTTGACTCTAATTCAGGTAAGTCCACTGTCTAACTCTATTAAGTTCCTATTTGCAGATTCTTAATACATGATGTAATGTAATTACATTTTGATGTTTTGTAGCATCAAAGAAAAGAAAGGAAGCTTAAAGGAAGAGTAAGTTGATTCTTATCGCGAAGAGATGGATTTCAATTGCATGGCTCGATGATCAAAATTTTGTGTTGTTGCTTAAGAGTTATGATAGATTACTTAGGAATAGATTACAACATAGTTTTCATTGGTATTTGCATTATAAGGACAACTTTTCCTCACTTTTATAAAAAAGATTTTTTTTTTAATTTTTATCTTATTTTAAGTCTCCTTATAATGGAATTTGTGAAAATTATTGTTAACATGTTTCCATTGATAGCAATATTGGAAAATAGATTTGATTCTTTCATTTGTGGTAGAGTCAAAATTTACCAAATAAGGAAAGATTCTCATCACCCAAGTTTCAGTTGGATAGAAACTTGGAATCATGCAAGTTGTATTGTGTGATGAATGAGAACTTCATCTTTGGGAAATTAAGACTAATTCCTTGTTCACATGTATATGTGAGTCAAGTGAAGGACTAGGGGATCGGGTACACTTGGTTGTGCGTTGGTCGGGTCCACCACAAAGAAGAATAAAGCTATTCGTCATGATTTACTAAATTTTAGTAAATATGGTTATACTTTCAAGATTAAGTGAAATTTGAATCATTGGAAAAGTTTCAATGTATAGCAGAGCGAATAAGAAGAATCAAATTAGGCAGAAAGATAAAAGTTTCTCCAATCTGAAAAGAAGGGAGAGTACTTGAGTATCATGTTTTATGATCATCTTAATGATTATGAAAACCATATCACTATTGATCCTCTAAGGACATCTTAGTGCATTTGTATGGCTAAAAAGAGGAATCGTGAATTGTAGAAATGGTTAAATCAAATAGATGAATCATACATCGTTCCATAATCAAGTCTTAGAGTTGCACTTCAAGATTGTGCCTTTAGTGACATAATCTTAAGAAAGGTTTATAACAATTATCAAATGTAGAGTAAAAGGTAAGTTGTGATGTTTTGGGTAAAAAAAGATCAACTAAGACCGATTGTCAGAAGTGTTTGTCTTGATAAGAAACTGCACTAAATCTTGAATATTTGTTTGTCAAGGAATATTTTTGAAAAAGAGAAACTAATATGTAATGAGGTCAGTGGGAGTCTTAAAGATATTTAAGAGTTTCAAAACCTAATCAAGAATAAACCTGTTATTAATCACTAGCACATGACTTGAGGTCTGTAACCTATCGTGTTGACATATTCTTGTTTCTGTCCCCATTCCAGTTAAAGTTGACTGTGCATATGAGTTCTGAGAGTTCTCAATTGGTTGCATAACAACCTCGAAGCAATGGTAGGCCTTCGTGTTGCGGGGTGGCAAGAAATTAAGATTGAAAAAGTGCAGTCCTTATGAGTTTGGATTTGTCACTAACTTTGTCTTGTGGTCATGGTTTTGACAAATTCACATGGATAGGAACAAATACACCCTAAAATCTAAGTGTCATAAGGTTTCTCTCAAATTCATGAAAATGATTGTGAGGAAACGCTTTCACTAAGTAGATTTTAAGGAGATAGAAATTATGATATTTGCATTCTCAAATTCGATTATGATTACGACATCGCTCTTCATAGTTTGAATTGTGAGAAATGGAAAAAGGTCTAAACATTTGAGACTTATAGCTGTAAGTTCTAAAATTGTTTAGACACACATGTGAGCTATCTAAGGAAAGATGTATGAGTTTGAGAAGCCTAAATAAAGTCTTATTGAAGCATCTCGTATCAGAAATATGAACTTTGGTAAGAAAGTCAACAAGTATTGATTTCTAGAAGTCCAGCTTATTTCTGGGTACATGTCAAGGCTAGTGGGAGCATAACTGTTATGCTCATAATAATCTAACTATTATGCTAGTAGGAGCACAATTATTACGTTAAGTGTTGTGAGTTAGCGATGTTAATTATAGAAAACAAAGGTTTCAATTCGCAAAGTTGCAGGGTTTAAAAATTTGTTTTGCTATAGTTAAGGGAGAGGAATTCATACTTCATTTCAAATCTAAAAGCTTAGATTGAGATTTTAGTCAAGAATATATGGAAATGTTATAGCAAGAGACTGGTATAGTATCACGTCTTTATGTAAAACATTATGTATTGTATCTGTTGAGCATCAGCGCTACCGGTTGATCTAAAACCAATTGGTGT
The DNA here is from genome assembly GCF_002870075.4 of Lactuca sativa. Lineage (NCBI taxonomy): Eukaryota > Viridiplantae > Streptophyta > Magnoliopsida > Asterales > Asteraceae > Lactuca > Lactuca sativa. The sequence goes on from NC_056629.2 coordinate 10,279,097, forward strand.
TAGAAAGGGCGCAACCTTACCCATATAGCGCATTAAGCCCTTAAGGACCAGGCGTTGTATTGCGGCACTCCAGACCATCATGCGAGGACTTGGTCGATGCCATTTCTAACCCCCAACAATCCCCCCTCAGAAATTGCTCCTTGAGAGAATAGAACCTCGCCACTGGCTCCGATACCACTTGTTGAGCATTAGCGCTACCGGTTGATCTAAAACCAATTGGTGTTAGAAAGGGCGCAACCTTACCCATATAGCGTATTCAGCCCTCCAGGACCAGGTATTGTATTGCGGCACTCCAGGCCATCGTGTGAGGACTTGGTCGATTCCATTTCTGACCCCCAACAGTATCCCATATGTTTCAGATATAGGATCGATTACATAAGCTATAATATTAGTCTGTTCTAATTTTCCAAATGCCTAGGGCATTAAGAGGGAAAAGGGACTAGAACTGGATATGACTAAAATGATTAAGCAATTGTCGAGGACAATCTGAGGTTTACTAAAGATTGATTTCTCATGGATAGTTAGAAGTATAGGGTAAATTTTGGAAGGACCATATTGACATATTTTGAAAAGAGGAAACTCTTGTTTAGAAGTGATAGTCAAAATGGGAATATGGAAATGTTTCCATAAGTGGAAGTTATTCATTAAATATGTGTAAGATTAGAAAGCTTAATGCAAGAAGGATGTTTAAAAGAATGTACTTTGAATGTGAGACTTTGTTTCCATGGAATTGCTCTCCATTGGAATACTTTGTAATGTTTGTTGCCAGGTCTTTGTGATTTTTGTGCATAGTCATTACAAGAGGATCATTGCATATAAGTTTAGAGTCTAACAGATTATAGTAAATGGCTATAATTTGTATTCTTACGTTTACGATAAGGATTTGGAATTGTGATATGAGTGTCATTGGAAATGTTTACAATTGATTTATTTCACAAAGTAAGGACCATAGGTAAAACATAGTGTGCATGCTTGGAGCATGGGCTAACTATTGTTTTAATTCAAGTATTAAGTTGATCAATCGAAACATTATACAATGAATAATGTGTAATCAATATGGTGACTAAGTAAAAGGTGTTTTATTTATATTTAAAAGTTTTGAGACCATATTGGATTCAATTATTATTGTGTTTCACTTTGCATGTTTTGACTTCTCGAATAACTAGGTTATTCAAACTATCCACAGTCGATCGTACTTTGGAAGTAGGTATTGAAGCTAGACTGTCATGAATGGGTCTGTAGATTGTCTAAAGGCTTTTAGACATAACACACGTTTGCTGCAGTGTTCATGAGTACTTCTGGAATAGGATTCGAGTATTGGATGAAACCCACGCTTATCTGAATCACTTCATGGATTTTATCACGAGTGATTGTGAGACGATAATATCTTATATTCTTGAAACCAAGACATGTGAGTTGTAGTTTGCAAGTCGGTTGCACATTGACATATGTAAACGCACCAGTAACTTGGTATTATAAAACATATAGTTGTGTGTGATTTGATGAGTAAATTAAAGCAAGCATTTGAGTCTAATTTTATCCATTCCTTTTACCCAAAGTGGGATAAAAGCGATATATGTGGTCCCCTCGATGATTTAGTGATGACAACCCTAAGCGCTTGGCCAAGCCTGGACTGATTTGATTTGTTCAATTAGTCGGTCGTCTTAAATCGGAAATCGGGAAACAACAGATGGACAGAGAGAATTATATAATCCATGCCTCAGTCCATACGATATCTAGAATGGAGGAATATATGATCCCTTATCTAATGGACGTGTCATTGACTAGGTCAGAGTTCGACAGTGGCTTTTAAGAGCTACGATTGCTAGTCGGGATTTTAGAGTCGTACTTGTAAAACTAGTTATTAGACTTATCCAAATGGGAGACTGTTGGATTAGGTATCTAAGCCCATAACTATAATTGGTATGTACTTGACCCGAGAGTAGCATGGTCCATTCGGGTTGCATATCATCAGGACAATTTGATAGGATGGATACTTGAGCAAGAGGTTACTTATGATTTATTAATATATTATAAGTTCTAATATATTAATATGAAATCATATTATTTAACTACTATTGATTACCAATTAATTTGGAACTAATTATGTGATCAAAAGAGACTAATTAAATATACGGGGATTGTTTTGGTAAATCAATGATTCTTATAGTGTGGGCAAATTGTTATTTAGGATGGGCTAAACCAATATGGTAGTCCATGGAGGTTTAACCTATGGAGCCTAAGTAATATGAAAGGTCATGGGCATTAGGGTTTGCATGGATGTAACCCTAGACTTTTCCACACTATAAAAGGACTCCCTTAGCACACAAAATCAACCACTAGAGTTTTTGGAGTTCGTTAGAGCCGATTTTGGAGCTAACAACATCTCTCTCAAGTTCTCCTTTGTCCTAGGTGTGTTGTGAATCGTTTTAGGCATCACACTTGGGGTGCTAAGTTCTTAAAGTCCAAATACAACAAGTTCTATAAGCTACATAAAGAGGTAAACTCCTAACTTGTATTTAATATTGTTTGTGTCAATCGTATGCTAGTTGTAGGCTTAATGCCTTGGAAACAATATTGCATGTATAATTAGAGAAAACTTAGATCCAAAGCATTTCGTGTTCTATGTTCAGCATAGGATGTTGTAGTATACTAAACCCAACATAAATCACTTATCTAACAGCTCCTGCAGCTGTGTAGACAAGTCCCGCATCTCGGGAGGAGGATACTGATACGGTGCTTCGGCTATCGAAGCCACAGTAGGAACCAAATCAATCCTGAACTCCACCTGCCTTTCTGGAGGCACCCCAAGCAAATCCTCCAGAAACACATTCGGGTAATCCTGGACAATCGACGCAACATCTATTGTCGCCTTACCCTTATCTCGGGTATCCATGACATAGGCGACATAGCATGAGCAACCCTACTGAAGGTAGCATCTAGCCCTTGCTGCAAAACATAAAGTCAACCGACGCTCCAATCCCTCCCAATGATAATCCGAAGCTCCACATGTCCGGAACTCCCTGAATGTCAAAGAACGTGCACCCATTAGTTCCATCATCTTAGAATGAAACGAGCTCAACCGGTAATCCAGAACCTCCAGAATACCCTCCTTGACCGTACCGAAGATCAAAAGTGTTTGATCATGAATGAAACGAGTAATCTTAGATGAGATTAACTCCCTAGTCTGCTCATCGAGCTGACCGATCCTGAGCCTGAACCCTCATTGGCACCAGAACTGCCAACAGGCCTGCCTCTTAATGTTACCATAATGAAAATAGACCGTATAAACCATCAGAATACGCATCGAAATATATATCGAGGAAACACCACTTCATAGGCTCCATGGTTTCATCGCAGCTCTTCTTGAATCGAGTACGAATGCTCTGCTTTCAATAGTATGGGCTCATACTACCTTCCACATCTATCCGTACTTTCCTCAAGATTTTCCTTGACTCAATCAAGTTACTTTATATCCATATAATTTTCCCTCACAGATAAGGCTCCCAACACTAGTTCTCATCCAAGGTTTTCCAAGTGCAAACTTCATACCACTCTCTGTCATCAGCTGTAAAAGGAACCCCTGCTAACTAGCTCACGAATACAATTACATATCACTGAAACTAGATACTTCTTCGAATGAGAAGTCTCACACTAGAACAATTTGACTCAAATAGGAGCTGCGCAATAGAGTTAAAACCTAACCTTCTAAAATTATTTAGTTCCCATCATATGTAACTTAGAATATTCGTTTACTAGTTAGCTGAGGCTAGTTAGAACTCCTAAAAGCACAAAGCAAACAACATTCGAGCATCAAGTAACCAGAACAAAGCATAACCTAATCAGACCATCCTATCATTGACTGATCAGTACTAGCATGCAAGTCTACAAACTTATACAATAGGCATACAAAGGCATCTCTCCTAGCATTCTATCATGTAAAAATTGAGCAGATACTTAGCCCTAACTAGCATATGATTCACATATTTATAGATCAAATCATATCAGATAATATGTATGGGTAACTTGGGAAAACTTACTTGAGTTTGGCTGATTGCATGCACCACACCTTTTTTTATTTTAGAAAAACCATTTTCTTAAAAATATATTTCTTTTTGTAAAAACTTTACCAAATCCGTAGTTTGAGTTCAGACACACCCGAGAGTGTGCCCGAATCCCTCAAACCAAGGCTCTGATACCAACTTGTAATGTCCCAAAAAATATGATCCAAAAATTTTATTTTTAATTTAGATAAATCAGTATTCCAAAAACATTATCCATACAAACCAAATGAAAATAAGTCTATCAAACATCCTATCAATAAGAGTAACATCTCAAAAGTGGAACCATTTGGTGTGTGCGATGCAGTCATTCCAAGCTCTTCCTCTTGGAACCAGAAGTACCTGAAACATAAACTGAAAACCGTAATCACGAAGCTTAATGAGTTCCCTGAAATATCCCATATCATACATAATATATCACATACTGGGCCCCAACCCTACATCACGAGCCCCGTTCGGTATACATATTGTTGGATTAGTGTCTAAGCCCGTAACTATGTTTGGTAAGTACTTGACCCAGTTTTGCATGGTCCTTTTGGGTTGCCTTCACAAAAGCAACATGATAAGATGATTTGTAAATAAAGAGGTTATTATGATTTATTAATATATTATATGATTGATATATTAAAGGAGAAATCATATAGTTTAATTAATATTAGACAAGAATTAATTTTGTGGCTAAAAGAGATTAATTAAATAAAGGGGACTGGAACTGTCAATTGTGTGATAGTTGGTTTTGGGTTGTGGATCCTTATGGATCATAGGGTGGACAAAATTAAGGTCTATGGACTCCTTGAATTCATCCAAGCCTTATTTTAGAAGGATCCTTGGACTGCTTAAGGCCTAAGTTATACGATTAGGGTTTCAGGCTGTAACCCTAGCAGCTTAAGTATTTAAAGACCCCAAGGGCTACAGTAATCGGCTACTAGAAACCCTAAGGAGTTCATAGAGCCGATTTTGTGCCTACAAACTCTCTCCAAATCATCCTCTTGCTTCTTGGTGTTTGTAAGCCATTAGAGGAATGACATTTGTGACTCTAAGCTCCAAGGATAACAAGATTGAAGTTTTCAAGAAGAGGTAATCATCTAGATCTATTTTATTATGTCAATTTCAAATTGTTTACTCTAGATCTAGGGTTTTCAAGTCTTGGATGAAAAGCATGTTCATTAGAGAAACCTAGATCCAAGCATTAGGGTTTGCATGTGAACATAGGAATGTTCTTATGGCTCAAACCCAGAAGTCAAAACCACGGATCTGAGTCCTAATAAATGTGTAGAACCACAAAGTCACTGACTTGGTGACTTTACATGCCCTAAAAGAACCTAAATTCAAGGTATAGCATTATACTTTCACCATGTAAGGTCCCAATTCAGAGATCCAAACCAATGATCAAAGCAAACAAGAATAAGAATGAGTAGAAAAAGAAGATTATCAAGCAATGCACACGTCTATTTGATGGGTTTTAGCCATAAGAACTTTCCTATGTGCGCATGCAAAACCCTAATGCTTGGATCTAGGCTTTCTAATAAACATGCTTTGAATCCAAGTCTTCTAATGACTAATTAGGTTAAATAACAACATTGAAACAGATCTAGAATCATACCTTTGAGTTCCTTTGTTGATCTTGAGGTCTTGGAGCTTCTAGAGTCACAAATGTCACTCCTCTAATGGCTTACAAACACCAATAGCAATATGAATGATTTAGGAGAGAGGAGAGGGGAGGAATTCGACCAGAGTTCTCTTACTTTTTGAGATGTGTCGAATTCCATCAGCCATAGGGTCTATTTATACTTGTAGACTCCTTAAGGGTTACAACCTAAACCCTAATTGGATAATCTTCTCTTAAGGCTATCCAAATCCATTCCTAGATAACCCTTTGGACGATTTGAGCTATCCTAACACTCTTAGAATTCGTCCATACCATATCCAAATGGATTTACAGTCTAAAACTTAACTATCAAACAATTGACAGTTTATACCCCTTTATTTAATTAATCTCTTTAAGTCACCAAATTAATTCTAATTAATTCTATGACTTATATTAATCAAATAACAATATATTATTCCCATAATATATTAATAATATTTACTCTCTCTTAATAAATCATCCTATCAAGTTGCTATGGTGAAGGCAACCCAAAAGGACCATGCACAACCGGATCAATTACTTGCCTAATATAGTTACAGCCTTAGACACTATTCCAACAGTCTGCCACTTGGATAAGTCTAGTAACTATACAATTATAATTCGGTTTGCAATCGTAGCTCTCAAAGACGCTGTCAACTCTGATCTAATCAATCTTGTCCTTTAGATAAGGGAACGTACAATCCTCTGTTAGATATCATGCTGACAATCCTATGGAATGGTTAGTCAAGCATTTAGGTTTCTCGATCTCTGATTTATTTGACATAGAACTTAATCGAACACATCAATTCAGCTCTGACCGAGCCCGGCACATAAGTCAAATCAAATCATCGAGCGGCCGAGATATCGCTTTTACCTTCTTAGATAAAAGTTACAGATAAACTTCGACTTATATGCATTTACTTATTCATTAACCAACTATACACAACAATGCGTTTTATGACACCGAGTTACTGATGCGTTTTCGCATTATCAATGTACAATCAATTAACAAATAATAAACCATATATCTAGGTTTTAAGACTATATGATATTATCGTCTTGCGATCACCCTTTTATATCTTATTCCATAAGGTGATTCCAGCAAGCGCGGGTTTATTCCAATGCTCAAAACTAGTTCATAAGCACTCATGAACGTTGCAGCAATCCTTTGCTATGTCTAATACCATTTAGACATTCTACACACCAATTCATGACAGTCTTCATTCATATCTACTCCCAACATATGAACGATTGTGGACCATTTGAACAATTCGATTATTCCTAATAAACTCAATTATTCTGGAAGTCAAAACATGCAAAGTGAAACAATAGCTAAACAATTAACATAAGATAGTAACTTTACTCATAAATAAAAATCCTTTATTTATTCATCAAATGTCAATTACATTTATCTATTACACGTTTCTAATACTATCTAATCTATGCTAATATCATCCTTCAGCCCAATACTCCTAGCATGCTGCAAGTGCTTAACCCTAATCAGTCCCTTCGTAAGCGGATCTGCTGGGTTATCTTCTGATGATATCCTCTTCACTACGAGTTGTCCTTCTTCTACACGATGTCTAATGAAGTGATATTTTCTGTCGATATGTCTTGATCTACCATGATCCCTTGGTTCCTTGGTCAAGGCAACCGCGCCTTCGTTATCACAGAAAATCTCTACTGGCTCCTTTATGGCAGGTACAACTCCAAGATCACCGATGAAGTTCTTTAGCCATATTGCCTCCTTCGACGCTTCGCTCGCTGCAATGTACTCTGATTCGCACGTTGAATCAGCTACGGTTTCCTACTTGGAACTCTTCCATGTCGCTGCTCCTCCATTTAGGGTAAAGACCCAGCCCGACTACGAACGGTAGTTGTCCCTGTCGGTCTGAAAACTGGCGTCACCATACCCTCGCACCTTCAAGTCATCACTCCCTCCGAGGACTAAGAACCATTCCTTCGTCCTCCGAAGGTACTTAAGGATATTCTTCACCGCAATCCAATGTGCTTTGCCAGGATTCCCTTGATATCTGCTAACCATGCTCAAAGCGAAGGCTACATCAGGGCGAGTACAAGTCATAGCGTACATGATTGATCCAACTGCGCAAGCGTATGGTACTCGGCTCATTTCTGCTATCTCAGCTTCGGTACTCGGACTTTGAGTCTTACTCAATTTGGCATTACTTTGTATCGGTAGTTCTCCCTTCTTTGAGTTTTCCATACTAAAACGTTTTAGTACCTTCTCTAAGTAAGTGTTCTGACTAAGTCCAATTAGTCTATTACTTCTTTCTCTTACTATCCTTATTCCCAAAATGTAAGAAGCCTCTCCGAGGTCCTTCATAGCGAAGCACTTCCCGAGCCAAGACTTAACCTCCTGCAGAGTCGGGATGTCGTTTCCTATGAGTAATATGTCATCGACATATAAAACGAGGAAGCTTACTATACTCCCACTGGCTTTGACATATACACAAGATTCGTCTTCGCTTCGTACAAATCCAAACTCTTTGACTTTCTCATCGAAGCAAAGATTCCATCTGCGAGACGCTTGCTTAAGTCCATAAATGGACTTCTCAAGCTTACACACTCTATTCGGATGCTTCGGATCCACAAACCCCTCTGGCTGAGCCATGTAAACATCCTCAGCCAACTTTCCGTTAAGGAAAGTGGTCTTGACATCCATTTGCCAAATCTCATAATCATGAAATGCGGCAATAGCTAGCATCACTCTAATATATTTAATCTTTGCAACTGGTAAGAAGGTCTCATCGTAGTCAACTCCAGGAGTTTGAGTAAAGCCCTTCGCAACCAATCGCGCTTTATATGTGTGCACGTTTCCATCCACGTCGGTCTTCTTCTTGAAGATCCATTTGCACCCAACGGTCTTACGTCCGGGCACGTAATCAACCAAATTCCAAACTTGGTTATCATACATGGATTGGATCTCGCTATCCATCGCCTCTTTCCATTTCGCAGACTCCGGGCCTGCCATGGCTTCCTTATAGCTATTAGGTTCATCAAGATTTATTAGTGTACCATCACTAATATACGTGTCCCCTTCGGTAGTAATATGAAAACCATAAAACTGGGGTAGAACTCTAACTCTATCGGAACGTCTAAGAGGTAAGGATTCGTCAATCGGTTCAACCGGAGTTTCCTCCTCGGGTTGAATGCCAGCGGTAGAGGTTCCTTCATCTATCGACTCTTGAATCTCTTCAAGTTCGATTTGCCTCCCACTGTCTCCCTGGCTTATGAGTTCTTGCTCTCGGAAAACTCCTCTCCTCGCAACGAAGACCACATTGTCCTTCGGTCTATAGAAGAGATATCCAAAGGATGTCTGCGGGTAGCCGATGAAAATACATCGCTCACTTCGAGGTTCAAGCTTGTCGTGAGTATCTCGTCTTACGAAAGCCTCGCAACCCCAAACCTTCATATGTGCCAACGAGGGAGCTTTCCCTGTCCACATCTCGTGAGGTGTTTTGGCAACCTTCTTGGTAGGGACTCGGTTAAGGATATGGGCGGCAGTCTCTAAGGCATACCCCCAAAAAGAGATTGGTAGTGAAGCACGACTCATCATAGAGCGAACCATATCCAATAAGGTTCGATTACGCCTTTCTGCCACACCATTCAACTGCGGTGTCCTAGGAGGCGTCAATTGCGAAACTATTCCAGACTCCTTGAGATAATCGTGGAATTCAAGACTTAGGTACTCTCCTCCTCGATCGGATCGAAGCATCTTGATTTTCCTGCCCAATTGATTCTCCACTTCATTCTTGAATTCTTTGAACTTTTCAAAGGTTTCTAACTTTTGCTTGATTAAGTAGATATACCCATATCTACTACAGTCATCGGTAAAAGTCACGTAGAAGCGGTTCCCATCCTTCGTGGTTGATCTAAACGGTCCACATACATCGGTATGTATTAGGTCCAATAGACCTTCGCCCCTTTCACATGTACTCGTGAAGGGTGATTTAGTCATCTTCCCAAGTAAACAAGACTCGCATGTGTCATCTTCCCTAAGGTCGAATGACTCCAACACTCCATCCTTTTAGAGTTGGGCTATGCGTTTCTTGTTGACATGTCCAAGACGACAATGCCACAAGGATGCTTTATCCATACTAGTGGAAGAATCAATATTCAAAACATCATTTCCTAAGTTATCAACAATCATAACAGTTTCATATATTCCATTACATGGTATAGCTTCAAAGTAAAAGACACCATTTAGATAAGCCAAAATAGAACCATTCTCATTATTAAAAGAAAATCTAAATCCTTGTCTATATAAACCATGAAATGAAATGATGTTTCTAGCCATTTCTGGCGAATAGCAACAATTGTTCAAATGTGATAACCACAGGCGACGATCTTCTGTTCCCTATGATTAGATTGATCCTTCCTTGCTCCACATCCCTACTTCTTCTTAGTCCCTGCACATTAGAACAAATGTGATAACCACAACCGGTATCAAGAACCCAAGAAATAGCATGATTAGAATCGTTAGATTTAATTGTGTATATACCTGCGAAAGATGGCTTGATCTTTCCTTCTTTGATGGCTTGCAGGTACTCTGGGCAGCTTCTCTTCCAATGTCCTATCTTGTGGCAGTGGTGGCACTCTGCCTCCTTCGGGTTAGAGTAGGGCTTAGCGGGATCAACTTTGGTCCCACTAGAAGAGGCACCATCTCGGGCTTTCGCCTCGCGAAAGTTCTTTGATGAAGCTTTCCTCTTCTTTCCCTTCCCTTGACCAATAGCCAAGACAGGAGCAGCGGTCGGATTGGGAGTAGGTGCAACAGACTTGTCTTTGAAATTGCTCTCAGAAACCCTCAAGAGACCTTGGAGTTTGCTTAGGGTGACGTCTTCTTTGTTCATGTGGTAGGTCATCCTAAATTGGTTGTACATCGGAGGCAAAGAGTGAAGCACCATGTCGATCGCCAAGTCTTCCCCGAAGTCAACATTTAACTTGCGAAGGCGGTCGACATACCTTTGCATCTTTTGCAAGTGCACGGTAAGAGATTCTCCATGACCCATCTTCGCGGAAATCATGTTAGTGAAAATCTCATACCGCTCTTGTCTCGCGTTTTGGTGGTACCTCTCCAATAAGTCTTGGTGCATCTCGTACGGGTACATGTCCTCGTAGGACTTTTGGAATTCGGAGTTCATGGTAGCGATCATGATGCAATATACCTTCGTTGCATCTCGCTCATGAGTTTCAAAGGCGGTGATTTCGGCTGGAGTAGCGATTTCGGTGTTGATTTTCTCGAGCTTCTCATCAAGGACATACTCCTTGTCCTCATAGCGAGCAATGGTGCGAATGTATCTTATCCATTCGCTAAAGTTCGTTCCATCGAAGGTGACCTTTTGGCAAAGGCTCATCAACGTGAAAGAACTAGCAGCAGCGTTGTTTGCGTTCGACATCTATAATTAGAAAAGGACAAAGATAGATTAGAATAAGAATCCCTAATTATCACCCAATAAGAAAAATTAGGGCTAGGATCCAACAATAACATTTACATACTAGAAAAGGGATGCCGTAATCTAACATGCAAATAAATTGAAGGTAAGTGAATGACGATTCACTAATTCTCCATCACAAAACTTAAACTATTAGTCCTAAGTGTTTTTGAGAATTCCTAGGTTTGGATGAGATTCATTGAAACTATTCAATGGCATGTTTAAATCTCGATATGCCCCTCTTGTTTGTGACTGGGATGCCGAGGATCACAAAGCGGGTGTGAATTACCATGCAAATTCACATGGTGCCTTCATTGTAACGATCACCTATTCGACGTGCCGGTAAACCACACACGCTCCATCGAACTATGATAAACAATGAATCACCCTTTGCCACCTTCGCTTAGAACCAATTAGTGTGCCGGTAAACCACACATGCTCCACTAACATCTTAGCAAGGTGCAAAGTGTAATTTCATGGGATTGCATCAATTCACTTTTCCTAAAGTAACTAAGATTTGGAAATTTTAAAATATGTGTAGTTACTTTATATTTCTTATTATACTTTTAATGAGAGGATGAGGTTGCCCTATCCTACCCGTTCGGCTAACGACCCTCCACCAATCAAGCAAGCGGTGGGTGTGAGTGTACACCCATTAAGCGCCATTTTATAGGCCGCAACCTTATACCCACCTTATAGATCGGCTTCGTGAATGAGGCCTACTAACGGTAAGACTAGCATTAAGTTATACATATATATATATATATATATATATATATATATATATATATATATATATATATATATATATATATATATATATTATACTAGTAATATCATATTAGTATAGGGTTGTATTTTAAATCTTTTAAAATCTAGGGTTTGAAATTTAAGTTGTCTAAATTAAAACTTTTTAATCACAAATATAAATTTCAAAACTTGAGGGCAAGTTTTAAACATTTAAAACATGGAGGATCAAATAACAAATAATTCCAATTAACAATTAATATCCTAATTATCTATATTTGATTTATTTAAGATTTCTTTTAAGATAATTACCAAAATAATCAAAATAATTAATTAATTATCATATAAGGAAATTAAATATTTTATTATATGATAAATATCTTTAATTAGATCAAGATTGCAGTTATATTTATCAGAAAAACGAATTAATATTGATCTAATTAGTTTATGGAAAGTTTAGATAAGATAATTACAAAGAAATCCCGAATCTGGCCATTCCTGACGCCTGGACTCGCCGAGTGCACAAGGGGACTCGCCGAGTCAGGCCTACTCGCCGAGTCCACCTTGGGACTCGCCGAGTCAGTGACTCAGAAACCTAAAAATCGAATTTTGCAGGTTTGTTCCAGTTAATCAAGCAACAATTTAAAGAAAACCAAACCAGGCTCTGATACCACTGATGGGTTTTAGCCATAAGAACTTTCCTATGTGCGCATGCAAAACCCTAATGCTTGGATCTAGGCTTTCTAATAAACATGCTTTGAATCCAAGTCTTCTAATGACTAATTAGGTTAAATAACAACATTGAAACAGATCTAGAATCATACCTTTGAGTTCCTTTGTTGATCTTGAGGTCTTTGAGCTTCTAGAGTCACAAATGTCACTCCTCTAATGGCTTACAAACACCAATAGCAATATGAATGATTTAGGAGAGAGGAGAGGGGAGGAATTCGACCAGAGTTCTCTTACTTTTTGAGATGTGTCGAATTCCATCATCCATAGGGTCTATTTATACTTGTAGACTCCTTAAGGGTTACAACCTAAACCCTAATTGGATAATCTTCTCTTAAGGCTATCCAAATCCATTCCTAGATAACCCTTTGGACGATTTGAGCTATCCTAACACTCTTAGAATTCGTCCATACCATATCCAAATGGATTTACAGTCTAAAGCTTAACTATCAAACAATTGACAGTTTATACCCCTTTATTTAATTAATCTCTTTAAGTCACCAAATTAATTCTAATTAATTCTATGACTTATATTAATCAAATAACAATATATTATTCCCATAATATATTAATAATATTTACTCTCTCTTAATAAATCATCCTATCAAGTTGCTATGGTGAAGGCAACCCAAAAGGACCACGCACAACCGGATCAATTACTTGCCTAATATAGTTACAGCCTTAGACACTATTCCAACACTATTAGCAAAGAGCGTCTGGTAAACCTTGAGAAACACACACACTTTGACCATAAGCTCTATACATACATCACTGCTGACAGACTCTAACACATACTATTTATAGGGATTGACTGGCCGTAAACAAGTTCATGGCCAAACACACGTTAACGGCCGTAAACTAGTTCATGGTCGTGAACACCAACTCAACCGTAAACAGACACAAACGCACATATTACAAGATCAAGACCCTATATGACTTATACATATGATTGCCTAGCCTAAACCACAAATCTATGACCTATCAATCTCCCCCTTGGTTTGTGGGTAGCATAAGCTCAGTATTCTTTTATCATGGGTTCTTTAGCAGCCTCACATTCAATCTTTCAATAGCTCCCATCCAAAGCCTATTGGCAATGATTTTTGCAACCACTCCTGTGTACTCTTTAGCAGCTGCCTCCAAGATGTCTGATTTACAAATTATTTGATGATTTTCCAAGGTGTGAATATCTCTCTCCCTGAACCTCAGAAGATTCTTTGACCGTAAACACATTTGACACCATATTTTCTCTGATACCAATTGTAAGGTCCCGATTCAAAGATCCAAACCAGTTGTCAAAACAAACAAGAACAAGAATGAGTAGAAAAAGAAGATTATCAAGCAATACACACGTCTATTAGCAACGAATGTCTGGTACACCTTGAGAAACACACACACTTCGACCGTAAGCTCTGTGGATACGTTACTGCTGATAGACTTTGACACATACTATTTATAGGGATTGACTGGTCATAAACAAGTTCACGGTCGAACACACGTTTACGGTCGTGAACACCAATTCAACCGTAGACAGACACAAACACACATATTACAAGATGAGGACCCTATATGACTTATATAAGGTGATTGCCTAGCCTAAACCACAAATCTATGACCTATCACACCAAATGGACATAATCTCATGCATGGAGGATCCTAAACCCTAAAGGTGCCAACTTTATGGACCTTGAACCTCAGAAACACCAGGTGTGGCAAATCATAGCTCCTGGAGTGGTACCAAACCACTAGATCTCATTCATGGAGCTAAAAAGGTACCGAAACTCATATATATATATATATATATATATATATATATATATATATATATATATATATATATAGATCTAAACCATTAAAGAACAAGTTTATATCTTTTTAGCTCAAACAAGCTGGATATGAAGCAAATAATCAAGATCCACAAGCTCTTCCTTGATCCACCACTTTGCACCAAACTTCTACTTCTTGAATATGGACCAAAATGAACACAATGAGCTCAAAACACAAAAGAGAAGCTTAGGGTTTCGAATATGAGGCTAAAAGGTCAGAGGATGCCGAGAAATGAGGGTTTCATGAGCCATAAAGATGATTATATAATGTCCAACCTCGAAATTTGGGTTTTCATTAATGCTCATGTACGCCCCGCATACGTGTCTGGAACCCCATTCAAGCCTCGCATGAGTACGCTAAGCGTACCATGTAGTACGCATCGCGTACTCGCTTCGCAGCTTGTACGCTAAGCATGCCATGTAGTACGCCCTACGTATAACACAAGGACCAAAATGTAAGTATCAATACAAAAGTGGAAATAGCGAACATACCAGGATTCCAAGTGTTACAGTTTGAACGTCGAACTCTAAGTAATTTTTACCAATTGTTACAAGCGTACTCAACTGGGTTGTTGACTTTGACTTTTGACCAAGTTTGACATGAGGGTATTTTAGGTAAATTGAGTGGTATTTGAGATAGGTCATGATTTGGTTTTTAGGTGACTAATTGAGTTATCATTCGGAGTTATGTTCTGTCAGATATCTTTGCACACTAAGAGGTGAATTTTCCTCACTATACTTGCGGGTCGAAGGCACCAAGGTCGGCCTAATGGATTGATATCACGTTGGATACTGAGTGATGATATGCTTAGTATGCGATAGAACTGTTTGATTATTGGATAGTTCCTAATATGTGTAAGACTGGTAGATTTGTAGGATTACCCGTGATTACTGATTGTATAATTATCTGTCTGTTGAATATGTATATTATATGTTATACGTCGACATGTTACGTTAGGGTTGAGACTATTGCTTAGTGTAGTTAGTCAACAGACCGGGGCAATTCAGCCGGGAGGTTATGGGCCAGAGCCTTCCAACCGGGAAGTTATGGGCCAAGGGTAATCGAACCGAGAGGTGGGCCAAGGTAATTCAACCGGGAGGGTGTGGACGTAACATGCTAATTCAAGTATTTTTATATGTGGTGTGATGGTACTTTGGGGGAACTCACTAAGTTTTGGCTTACAGTTTTAATTTATTGTTTTAGGTACTTCGGATGATCGCGCGAAAGCGAATGCGTAATTGTGTACATCTTCCTATTTTGTGTTATTAAGTCTTGGGAAAACTCTCTTTTTGAATAATACTTTTAAAACAATGACTCTTTTTATAAACAATGATGGTTAATGGTTGATTTTAAAATTTCTACCATTTTTTAGAATGTTACACCATTGGATATATTTGCTTTTAATTCCAAATTTGTTGGTCTGATTATTTTTCATCGAAATCGATCCCATTCATGTTTCTATTCTTTTGATCCATCTTTTTGAGTCCAAATCAATTAGCCCCGCGTTTGATTCAATTTTGGGCCCAAACATAAATCTGATACTGTTCATTTGAGTCCAATTTGTTTACTATTCCACGATTTGAATCAATTTATTCCAAATTTCCTTTTGCTCGTATATCTCATTCATACCGTATCTATTGTTCTTCTTCTTCTTATTATTATTTTTTTTTTATCAAATTGATTCTCAACATCTGGTTCATTTGCGCATCATTCAATTCGAACAAAATCCAAATTCTGAATTGCGTTTATTCATTCTCATGAAGTTCTAATTCATTGTGTGATTCTTTATCATCTATTCTCGTATCTTTCTTGTGTGATATTCAATTTTATTTGATTTGCAATCATGAGTTCTTATTTTTTTTTTATTCAGTTCTTATTTGATTTTGAAGTTCATGAATTTGGTTTGAATCGAAATCATACATCGATCATTGTTATTGGAATGATATTTTACAATTTTTTGATCGATTGATGAACAAATGAAGAACATTGAAGAACAAGATGTTTATCGATGAAGATGATGATGAATTTGATTGATCTTTGTTATTTTGGTTTGAAAAATATACCGTTGACGGGAATTGTGTTGTTTGTCAATGATTGGACCCCGATGCATTTGGGTCAAACGGAAAAGTCAAAATCGAATTCAAGGGCAAAAGGAGAGATGGTTGTTCGATGGTATTTGATGGTGTTCAATTGTGATACAAATGAGAAGAATTGATTTTTCGATGTAATGGAAGGTCTCGCAGTTGACGTGTTAGCCTCACTCGGAATTCAATTTTGATCTCGCATCTCATTCTTACAACTCGCAATTAAAGGGTTCGCTTTTGGGAACGAAGACTCACAAAGTAGATGTTTTCGCCATTGGTCAACGGTCTCGCTCTCGCAATTGAAGTTGTAGCATTTTGTTCTCGCAATCTCTCATCTTGATGAAGATCTCAGAACTTCTGAGTTTTCTGTTTGTTGCGAGTGGTGTCGATTGTGAAAGTTTGATATATGTTAAATGGGTCTCGAAATTGCTAAGTCTCACATTTTGTGTGTTCTGAACTCGCAATTGTCTCAAGGGTCTCGTAAATCGCAAGCAGTATTAGTTTTGTGTATCTGTTCGCGATTGATAGTCAAAGGTTGTTTGAAAATTGAAAGTGGGAAAGGCATTGAATGAGCAGAAAATATTTGAGGTCGATATTGATTGTGTATTCGATATTGGATACTTACAAATCGAAGACTAGATTCCTATTGTGAAGAAGGAAGTATCGGAGGTTGATGGGTCTGATAACGACGTTTGGTTTGAAGGTTTGAGAAGTAGGGTTCACAGTTGAGACTCGTAAATGATACATTGGATTTGCAGATTGCAATGGTCTAGCAAATGGATTCGCAATCGGTTCCCAGATTGTTGATGTTCGTCATTGAAGGATTTAAGGTTCGTTATTGATTCAATTGGGAAGGATGGATAAGAATGGCTAGATAACCAAGTTTGATAGTGAACGAGAAGGGTTCATTGGGAAGGTCAATTTTTTTTTTTCCGGGAAGTCTATGGTTCGTCATTGAAGAAGATGATGGTTCGATATCGGTTTGAATCGGGAAGTTTGTCTTCAAATATCGAATGGTCGAATGTTGTGGTTTGTTATTGTTGTAAATGGTTCGCAATCGTGACTAAAATCTTTGCAACTGGGAAGTATCGGGGAAGAACACATAAAATTACACATATGGTCCCTGATCTATCACCCTAATGACGATTTTTATCCAGAAACTAAAATCTTTGCAACTTTTGGAGAATATTTTTTTTTTTTTGGGATTTCAAAAATTATTATTTCTGCAAAATATTTTCCAACGCCATGAACAAGTTTTTTTCATTTTTCAAGTCAAAGTGGTCGGGAAGTCAAGTTTATAAAAAGTGTGATAGTTTTTGTGTTTTCCGGATTTGAAGCTTCGAGTTTTTGCCACTTATCGAGGGGGAGTATTGTATTGTCAAATCCACATTGAGCACTTTCTCATTCCTATTTGGAGTTTTATAATCACATTTTGATTATAAAAAGGGGAGAGATTGTGATATGTGTATTCGAAATCAAAATTTTTTGGATATTTATATTTTGGCGATTGATCATTTATGGTTGAAGACTGATGTGACATTAAGAGGGAGTTGATTATGAAGTGATTCAAATTTAAAATTATGAAGTAGTTTGTTTTTATGAAGGGTTTTCTCTTAATGAAGATTTTTGCAATGTGCTTTTATGCTCAAACTTGGGTAATTTTCCATGGAGTTTTGAATACTCAAGGAACTTAAGTTACCTTTTAATGCTTTGGATTGTAATATCTCACCTTCTAGAACCCAGATTAGAAGATCATTGAAGACTTGAAGATTTGTTGATAGCTTCTAACATTTTTTCATGCATGAGGTCTTGTTCGCAAAGTTGCTCCTTTTTAGGAATTGAAGTCGTATAATTCAATTCAAGCTTTAAGGGGAGAATGGTGGGATGCAAATCTCTTCATTGGATGGTGACCTAGGTGGCATTTATATATGGAAGGCTTGTCATGTGGAAAGCCTTATGGGTTGAGCTAGCCTATAAATACTTGTATATTATTCATTGAATAGGTTGAGAGAGATCCCATTATATAAATGAGTAGTCTAGTTCTAGAGAGAGAGAGAGAGAGAGAGAGAGAGAGAGAGAAAGAAAGAAAGAAAGAGAAAGAGAAAGAGAGACAAAGTATTGTAGCTTCTACATTTTTGTACTACTCCATTATTTATACATCTTGTGCTTAAATGTTAAACGAGGTCTTTTCAATTATGTATGTTCTTAATTCCACATTTGTCATCTTCCATGGGATCATACAGAGTTTTCGTTGATGTTTTAGTACATATTTTATTCTTAATGATGTTAATAGCTTACTAGTGGAAGATTGTGGAATGTTCCGGATTATCATCACCTATATGAAATTGATGTGCGGTCACATCTATGAATATTATTATGGCTACATCTTCTAAGGGTCTCATGAAGTTGGATTTGTTCATGACCAAAATGAACACAACCGTAAGAGTCGAAATATGTTTAGACATTATATGTATCATATGTATTGTTTACATTATTATTTCATGTGGTAGTTCAAGATTTTATTCAGTATCCATTAAGTAATTCCGATATGTAATCACTATGAAAAACTCAAGTTTAAAAGACACTTTTTCTTATGCATATTGAATCTTGTTTTCATGGAATTGTAATGCTTATTTTCTATTGAAATGTGGGGGGATTTTCTTCGATTTGAATAAAAAAATGTGCGGGATTGTTGATTTTTTTTTTTATCAATTCTTGATAGTTTTTCAACTCTTGCTTGTCCTATATAGGAGAAAAGATGAAACTTTTATTAGTTTAAAAGGCTTTGTCTCTATTACTTATTACTATGGGCTAGTACCATAAAAGTGGGCTTGCTAATGAATTGGAGTAGATTTTGGGCTTGGATTTACTAGTGGCTCACTAGATAATTACATGAATATTAATGGTCAAAATATTAGGCTTGGGCCTTGATTTACTAGTAGAGCACTAGATAATTACATGAACATTGTTTCATATACCTTCTTGTTTGATTTCGAGTTGTTGTCATAGAAAAGGTAAGCTCAAATTGTTTGGATGAAAGATCCTAGTTCTTGGTATACTACTTTGTAATTCTAAAGCCTCGTTAGTTGGTTTTTAAATGTTTTGCAATTAAAAAAATATCCAATTATTAATAAGTGCTAAGTTAGAAACAATTTATTTTGGTTTCACGAGAAAAGAGATTATTTGGATCATAGTAGTAGAAATCATTCATTTTTGCATAATTTTAGGCATATCAAAATACATAGCTAGAACTATGTGCTACTATATAGAATGACACACATAATAATAAGATGCAAAAAAAGAGAACATAAGATTTATATTGTTAAAATGATTAGGGTAGCTGTGCTATGTTCATAGAAGAGTATAAGAGAGTTTCCATTCAATATGTAATAAAGTTTGAACTTACTTTAATATTAACATATAATAGATCTAGGCTTTCATTTTAGATCATTAAACTGCACACATGTTGAACCTATAAAGTTATCCTCCAAGGAACTATGATTGATTGTTGTTGAGGTGGCGATCAAGTCCATAAGCAATCATATTTTACAACTCAAAAATTTTCCATTTGGAGTCTGATTAACAAACCAACTATCTTCCAAGGCATATACATATAGTAAACCCCTCTCTAGTATGACCCATTCTTATTAATTATCTAAAAGATCAATTACATCTATAGACTTATTCAAATTCTTAGTTTTCACCACCATGGTAAATATACTTGTTGGATTCTTTGTAAAAAGGATTTTCCTTTAGGATAACATACCATCACTAATCAGTTATATGATATAGTGATATATCATCTGGATGTATTTCTTCTTTCCATGAAACATTAGACTCTATGTATAATGAACTACACTCTAGTTGCCACAAACAAAGAAATGAAATTCTTATTTAACATCAAAATCTTTGAAATTTCTTCAATCATATAAACTCTTTGTCAGTTTCTACAATGTCTACATATTCTACTTTTGTGGCTAACAGATAAACACTCTTCTAATGTCTAGACATCCAACTAACTGTCATATCCCGACAATAAACGAACACACACCACAGTGTTCTTCCCTAACATCAAACAAAGTTTGCATCTAAAAAACCTTCCATGGTAACCCCTTTATTTCTAAAACATCAGACAATCTAAAAAATGTTGGATCTAGCATGGAAGATACGAATAATTACTATATTGTTGTTATATGTGAACTTGTGAGGTTACATAAAGAACAACAAAAGAAGTGAAAATAAATGATACATTTATAAATGATAAAATTTCAATTTACCAATTAGAAAAGATAGATAAATAATTGGTTATATACAATTTATTAAATGAAGAAAATTAAACAAAATGATTTAGTTATTAATCAATGTAATTAATTAAAAGATAAAACTGCAAATTTGGTCCCTGTGGTATTCAAAAAACTTTGGATAGGGTCCAAAAAGTTTTCAACTTGCATGGGCCGTCCAAAATCAAGAATTTCCTGTGATTTTGGTCCAAAATAATTTGAAAAGACGGTTTTGCCCTTTTATTTTCATTTTTGTATTTTTTATAATCATTCTAAGACTTTTTTATTTTAAAAATAAAGAGAAAAAAAAATTATCCTCCACCCCCACCGTTCTCTCTCTCTGCCCTCTCTCTCTCTGCCTCTCTCTCTCTCTCTCTCTCTCCCATCTTCCTCACCTCACTTCACCTGCAATTTAAACTGCATATACACATTGTTTACGAAACATTGAAGCTTCCATGGCACCATGAATTATCAGAATATAATTAGAATCGGAAATATCGACACCTCCTTGGTCACCTGCATATGAGTTTCATAAACACCATCTGTCATCTTGATTTGAGAAAAGGGACACGAACAAAGGCTTTCGGGGCATTAGACTTGTCCATGCCTGCTGTTTATCATCACCGGTGGTGGTGGAAATGAAATCCAACATTTTATTAATATTCTCTTCATTTACCTGTCTCTTCTTCCCAAGAACATCATCTTCAGAACCAGAAATGTAGTTAGAGGAGGATGTCGTACATGAGCAATCAACCAAGAAGAAGAGAAGAGAGATTTCAAGAAATGATAATATTACCTTCCACGTTTATTAATGACGAACACAACATCAAATGTGAGGAATTAAGGTCCAATTGAGGGTTTCCAAGCCCTAATCACACCTTAAGCATCATCACTTTGTATTCTGGCTCTCCCAACTATGGAAGCTTTCAGCTTGCTAAGGTACTGGAGGAGTAATGGCGGTGATGGAAGCGCCAATGCTAACGTAAAAACTTCCGCTGCTTCACCCACCGCCACCACCATTGTTACAGCAGTCAGCACCCAAACCTCCGACACGGGAGACGACGAGAATGATCACGGACCGTTTTTTGACTTGGAGTTCAATTTACCGGTGGAAGGAGGAGATGATGAGGATACGAAAGACGGTGGCACTGGAAACGATGTCGATTATGGCGAGGAAGAGGAGGATGAAGAAGATGAAGAGGAATCAGATGAGAGGGAGTTGAAGTTCACGCTTTTGTCTGGTTCCAATGGCAATAGTACGAATGATGCGAATGTTTCAGTTGTTTTTCAACGGCGGTTTCGTTCCTGTTGACCAGACGACGGAGACTAATTTAAAGCCACCGCGGCTTCGTGTTTCGTTGATGAAATCGGCAACGAAGCTTCGAGTTATGATGTTGAAATCGGCAACGAAGCTTCGTGTTTCGTTGATGAAATCGGCGACGAAGCTTCGAGTTATGATGTTGAAATCGGCGACGAACGCATCTGGTTGTTCTTGTTCTTCAATTTTTTTGCCCGTCGATTCCGACCCAGAGAGAGAGAGAGAGAGAGAGAGAGAGAGAGAGAGAGAGGGGTAGGTGGGGGTGGGGGATAATTCTTTTTTTTTCTTTTTTTTTTTTAAACTAAAGTATTAGAATGATTATAAAAAATACAAAAAAGAAAATAAAAGGGCAAAACCGTCTTTTCAAATTATTTTGGACCAAAATCACAGTAAATTCTTGATTTTGGACGGTCCATGCAAGTTGAAAACTTTTTGGACCCTATCCAAAGTTTTTTGAATACCACAGGGACCAAATTTGCAGTTTTGTCTAATTAAAACAACTAACTTAACTAATGACTTAAAAAGCTTTCATAATAACTCACAGATTAAAGCAAGCATATAAAAGAGACAACTTGTAGTTTTTGGTAATTGTATCATTAGAAACTATAATAAACGCTCGTACCGACCCATTGCCCTAGTTAATGGATCCCAATCACAAATAACGAGGAAATGGTTGATTGAAAAAGTATTTTTAGAAATTAGCACATAACAAAAGAAAAAAAACTCTATATTTTATTATCCATAAAGTCAGATCCAATTAGAACTAATTATTATCAATAAGAACAACCATAAGATGTAAGAATTCATTACATTAATTAAAGGGATCATTTGATGTTGGATAATAGTTAACACTCAATCAATGGTGTTGATCTTGCTTGCATGTGGATGTCGTTATAACAGAGAAATCATGGTGTGTTCGGCATTGTGGACTTCAACCCTACTGAAGGTTTGTATTTGATCGGATATACTTCAAGTATGAATAAGAAACGTAAAACTAATCTACGAAAAATAATCAACAGAAAGTAAATAACATAGAAGTTCTCCAAATTATTCTTTTCACCAAGAAAAGAGGTTTTGTCTTCACCAAGAAGACTAGTTTATCACAAAGACGATTGACACAAAGCCACGATCTAACCACATAAAATTAGGGTTTACCCTAATGTTGTATATATACTAATCTGTACACATATATTCCATGATTGATGAGATTGTATCTAATCTATACTAAAGATCAGATCCTTATCACAAAGATTATGGACCTGATATAAATTCTATATTTATCTATAATAACTCCCTAATATACAAAAGATTATAATAAGATAACTATACTAAGTACTAATGCTATTGAACTTGAGACGCTGGCGTTGTTGACTTGTATAAGATGATGCTGATAGATTAGGGTGTCATGTGTTTGACTCGTCAGATCATAAGGTGAGACCTTGCAATCTCACCTGTCTGATGATGTCGAAACTAAACGTCTTATGATATATAGGCGGAATGCGGATGGATTTTAGCTTGTGCTCCCCCTGAAAATAATATTGAAATCTTGATTCTTGTAGTTCTAACAAATGCCCCCCCCCCCCTTGAGAAGGTGAATGACTCATCAAACATTGTGAAAGCTTGAGCTGAGTTGAGAACGTTGACATCATCTTGACTCATCTCCCCCTTAGAATATGCTTTTCTGTAGTTCTAGTATCGAGATCTCTACATCAAAATTTTTAGTTTTACCAAGATTTTCTCCCCCTTTTTGACATCAGAAGATAACTTCGAGCAAAATAGAATTTCAACTTTTAGTCCAGTAAGATTGTGATGTCTCCTGATAGAATGGGCTTAAACTACCATTCACTGCCATAGTATTTCGAGATCTCATCAGGGTTTGGTGTCATACGCTAAATCATAAATCTCTTTTATTATAAGAAAAATGGAAAGACTGGATTTTTGCGTGTAATATATCACGGACAATGATATACCCATCAACACAAATTTTTCAAGCTCTCATCAGCATATGGTACATTACGCTGAATCATTAAACTTTGAAGAAGAATGTAAGGGCAAGAATGGATTAATGGGTGTGATAGCTGACGATACATATACTAACCATCAGCACAGACTTTCGAACTTTTATCAGTGTGTGGTTTTACACAGTAAATCATCAACCTCTGTTAAGAAGATAAAGGATAGATGGATTGTTTCAGTCACGTTGAGGTGAAATCAGTATGAATCATTAAAAGTTTTGACTTATCAACAAGAAGTGGTTTAAACTCCTATATCATAAAATAAGTTGCAATCTAGAATCCAAGATTCACCGTTAATTTATAATGGTACTATGTCATTCTTCAAGCCAGGAGGTCAGGGATATGAATAACCCTTTGTCATTTAAGGACATGACAAGTATTTCTTATGCTGATGACTATGCAATCAAGGTAGGCCATTGGGTTTTGCTCAATGTTTCAGCAGAACTTGAGACTTGATGCATACAGAAAGCATTCTTGCATGGACAGGGTTAGGTAAAGATGATTAACTTAAAAAAATAAACACCCTAGCCTTTTTATCAATATTTTTTAATTGCACCAGGCTATCTCACTTTGAGAGTTTAAACAACACTAAACAATTAGCGTGAGAGGGTGACTCAATGTTCTTATCAGATGGTCTTGATGATGAGAAACTTAGAGAAATTTTGTCACATACAGAAACATGCTTCTATGGACTATGATGTGTTAAAAGTTGCATACTAGTCTCAAAATTGCCACCGTCAGATTCTTTTTATAAAAATGGTACAAGATAAGAATAAAAGAATTAGTCAAACAAGAAAATAGTTGAAAGATAGAAATATGTGCAACTTTTTTAGAAAGGTGATAATGACTTGTTCCATCAAATCTGTAACGTCCCACAAATCCATACCAAAATTTTTTCTTTAAATCATTACCAAAGCCATATTCATAAAAACATATCATAAGTCATAACATAAATTCGGAGTATCATTTCCAAAACATATTTTCATTATCAGAGTAAAACATCTCAGACTGACTAATCAATGGTGTGTGCCATGCGATCACCCCGAGCTCTTCCCTCCGCTACCGGAAGTACCTGAAACCAAAACTGAAAACCATAAGCACGAAGCTTAATGAGTTCCCCACCCTACCACATACCCTACATAAACACATAATGCACATACTGGGCCTCACCCACTACAACGGCCCCGCCGCTCCAGGCCCCGCCTGGCTTCGAGCCCCGCTCGGATACATATCTATTTCTTTTAGGCCCCGCCTGTCTCTAGGCCCCGCCCGCTAACCACATAATACAAAATAGCATATAACACATAACTGAACATACCCTACTATATTCCTGTCCTAAGGCTTCACCTGCCTTGGGCCTCGCCCCTATCCTGTTACTAGCGAGTCATGGAACCCCGTCCAAGCTCCTAATGTAAGTGAGATACGGGCCCCCGCCCACACTCACTCCATACCTATCTCGGGCCTTGCCCCTTCTCTGCTACTAATGAGATATGGAACACCATCCATACTCTGCTATTGGTGAGATACGGGACCTCGCCCATACTCACCTCCCTACCAGGCACATACATGCATCACACAGACAACAGGTATACTCTATCATGCAAAACATTCCTTGGGCATCCGCCCGACATTGGACCTTGGTCCTAAATATCATACAAGCAAACAGTGCCTAGGGCTAACCCCCGGGTCTTCCTACTCATAACTACATGGGCCGGCATTGCGGCCGTAGACCCATTCACCCAAAGGGAAACTCACCTGCACTGTGAAACTCTTGATGATAACCCTCTGACTATTAAGCGACAATTCTCTGAACCGCTGCTCCACTAGCTCCCCGAGCTACCAATATCAATACACATAACACTTAGATCCAAACAGAACTCTAGAAGCCAACTAAGTCCATTCTTGCCAAAGTCAAAGTCCTGGTTAAAGTCAAACTTCTTGACTGACTCCACTCGCCGATTCCTTATGCTCTGAAACTCTCACAATACACCACAACTCACCGAGTCACCCCGCCGACTCGTCGAGTTCAACGATCTCTGAGTCCCATCCTGTCCAACTCACTGAGAAACCACTCAGCTCACCGATCTAAGTCTTAACCAGAAAAGGTTGAGGCTCTCTGATCCAACTCATCGAGTCCAAGAACAGACTCGCCGGGTCCATGGCAATATTCAACAGACTCACCGAGTTGTTCTTCCAACTCGTCGAGTTCCTGCCTATCTTCATCCAACTCGCCGAGTCCACCCATGTGACTCGTCGAGTAGCTTCAGTTCTTAATCCATACAGTGTCTTTTCAAGCCATGCAAGGGATCTAACTCATAGATCCCCCCTTCTAAAGTCCATTCCTCATGTAAAGTTGCAAACTTTACGTGAAACCAAGGAGCTATAGAATTAAAACACTCTAGGGCTAGGGTTTGGGGCAAAGATGCTTCACGAACACACCAAGGACTGATACTTTACGGGTTTTTTGGACCAAGACAAGCCTAGATCTGAAGTAGCAACCTCAGATCTGGACTTCTAACTTGAAATGGCTCCTTAACATGCCAAAATGGCCCCAAAACATCATCCATGAGAAGATCTAGAAGCAACAAAGGCAGATGACAGATTGTTACCTTCAAACTGATGCTCACAACAAAAGGGTTGGATCCTCCAGCTCCTTAGTGGTCAAATCCTCCAAACCTTCATCTTGCAAAAGCCCCAAACTCACTTCCTTCCTTCTCTCACTCAATTAGGGTTTGGAATCGTGTATAGAAGCTTCTGGCCGACAAGAGGGACTAAGGAGAGGACATAAGGTCCTTTAAATAGGGTGCAAACCCTCAGATTAAGGCTTTTCCTTGTTCAGACTAGACTCGCCGAGTCCACTTGCTGACTCGCCGAGTCGGTCACTTATTCCATAACCCGGATCCCGCTCCGACTCATCGAGTTCACCTATGGACTCGACGAGTTGACTCCTTGACTTAGGGTTTTCCTTTACTTTCTTATTCTTTCTGATTCTAGGTGTTACAACTCTCCCCACTTAAACTAAACTTCATCCTCGAAGTTTCTCTACGGTCAATCACCCACAATCTGCTTCCAACACTCTGCTTGATAGACCTAACACCCGCTGACTACCTTCGTTGGCCTTCCTCCCGGTCATTCTGACTAACATTAATCCTTGCGGATAATATTCTCAGGTTAACCCTAACCCTGACCATCCTGGAAACACAACTTACTCAACTGACAAACCTTCTGGTACTCCCCGAGTACTTATGTTGGACATCCTAGGGGTTTAACCCCTTTTCCTTGTGCGTTTTCTGACCTCCCCAAGGCAACGTTCTATCACCAACTACCTCCCTTATCGTTTTGAAGGGATTATCCTACACCGAATCCATTACTTCTGCTAGTTCTAGTGCAGTCATTCCTGCCAGTACCCACTGGATACTTCTTACAATCACTGCCACTGACTGAAAATTTTTGCTGCCCCTTATCCGCTTTGCGGATGTACCGAGACCACCCTGGTCCCTACTAATCTATCAATATCTAGATTACCGGACTCCTACTGGTCGCTATTCCCATCGTAATCTCTCAATCGCTCCCAGCGACTTCCGAAGAAACTTCGGCCACCTAATACTGCTCCATCTACCCTGCCACCCTGGCGCTACTAGTCCTGGGACCCTCGATCCCCTATCTTGACCCTAAGGTCCTTACTAGGTCCCACCTATGCTACTAAAGCTCACGGACCTCGCCCACGGATCTCACCCGACTAACTACTGTCGCACGGGCCTCGCCCACGGGTCTCACCCAACTGCATACTGGAGTGGCCTCACCTAACAAGGGCTATGCAGGCCAACTCCATACTAAACCTCAAAGAATTAGCTTTTCCTGATCCCTACCGCGCTGACTAAGAGATACGGGCCTCTGCCCACACTCTGCGAACTAAACTGCTAATGAACGCTACAGCTTACCCGCAATCTTACATCACTTCCCTCACTGACTCATTGTTGGGGAATGTTGCGGCTACCCCACAGTCTTATATCCCGCCTAAACCCGCACCTGGGGAAGGCTCTGTGACCTGGTTTTCCCGAACCAGTCACCCGCTAGACATGAATACACAAACTCAAGGTTGGAAAGTTTCTCCAACACCCCACTAACTTGATCCTCCATCCAAATAGCCACTTGAGCTGCTTCCTTCCTTACCAAGACTGCAAAACCACCCTAGTCTTGTACTTACTTCTATCCTTGGCCACACAGATGGCACTCCCCCATTTCGACTTGACTAGCCCCTCACATCTCACAACTCAGAAGAATTTCTAATTCTTCCTACCATCCCCTGATTACTTCGCTAAAAAGCCAACTTACTGCAACTGGGTATCTAATTGATCCATTTCCAATCGACACCTTCCCGAATTAGCGAGGCACTACCAAGCCCCTCATAGGCATGCTACAAATAATGCATCCTAAGTAGCCCAATCTAAAGGAGACGACCTCCACTATCATTCTAACATCCCAGGTATGCAGATGGCATATAAATCAATCACCAGCAGGCCGCAAAATTCCGAAGTCTCATTATCAATACCGATGTAGAACCATTATAATAAGACCATATCATAAGCTGATAGAGAAATGAAAGAAGATATGTACCTGACACGTCAGGTTGCTCGTACCTCATCTGAAACCAACTGATACGCCTTGTTCCTCGCTGCATGTGTCTCTGCGCAGCCCTGACGACCGTCGGTGATCCTCGTGGTTGCAGGGGCAGGTGCTATCACCTTTCCTGCTGAATGCAAACTCGAACATTGGTCCCTCTTATGGCCCCTCTGACTGCAATGGAAACATAACAAGTCTGATCCCTTAGTGGTGGTAGCAGTACAATCTCTGCTGAAATGACCAATTCGGCCGCACTTGAAGCAACCAGAGTCACCACCGCTATCACTCCCACATGCACCCTCGTGCGTCCTGCCGCACTTGCCACAACGGCCCTGGTCCTGAGGACCTCTCGATCTAGATTCCGATGTCTTGGGCCCCTTGCCCGATCCCGTAGATACCTGAACCTCCTCCGGCTTCCTCTTACCGAGGTGCTCTAGATCGATCTCCCTTCCCTGGACCGATCAATCATATCCTCCAGTGTCTTGCAACTGGACCGGCACACAAACTCTCTGATGTCGTCTCTTAGCATAACGTGATATCGAGCCTTCTTTATTTCCTCATCCGCGACATACTGCGGAACAAGAAGAGCCCTCTCCTTTAACTTGGCGTTGATCTCCACTACCGTCTTGGTCATCTGCTATAGATCCTGAAATTCCTGGGCTAACTGTTGCACCTCAATAATCGGTGCAAACTCGGCCTTGAACCTGGCCGAGAAATCACTCCATGTCATCACTTCCAACGCGACATCATCTCTGATAGCATGACCAGCCTCCCCCCACCAATCCTGTGCTCTGTCCTTCAGAAGACCGGAGGCGAGTCGAACCTTGTCCCACTCGGGACACCGACTAGAACGAAAAGCGTTGGCGACATGAGCCAACCATCTGCCACTAGAAATGGGGTCCCTAGCCCCAAGATAATCTGGAGCTCCACAAGCCCTGAACTCCCAGAAGTTCAAAGTATGCACTCCCAACATAGCCATCAGCTCTGTGCGAAAGGCTCCAAGTCTCTCATCCAAAATCTCAAGGATGCCCTCCTTGACGTGCCAAAGATCACAGGAGTCTGGTCAAGAATACCGCGCGTAATCTCAGCAGATACAAACTCTCTCATCCGCTCCTCGAGCTGCTCGATCCCTGAACCCGAGCCTGATCCATCCACTGGTCCATCTTGCGATGTCATCATTCTGAAGGCACATCACCATAACTATCAGGATACTCGTCACTGCCGAGAGATCATACACACACTACAAGTTTCCCGGTCTCATCTTAGCCTTTCCCGAATCGAGTACGGATCCTCTGCTTTTAGTAGTACGAGCCCATACTACCTTCCACATCTATCCGTACTTTCCTCAAGAACCGCTTCGACTCCACCAGGTCCCTTTTTCTACTACTACAACTCCCAGCACTATCTCATCCTAGGATTACCCTACGGAAACCTCTGACTCCACCCAAACCAGCCCTCAGCTGCTGAAGGCCTCTTTGCGATGCCAATTAACCATAACCTGAATACCATCACATGTGACGAGGCTCAAATAATCCTTCGAGTAAAAGACTCGTCCCTACAACGGTTAGAAACAAACGAGAGCTGCGTAATAGGGCCAAATCCAACGCTCTAAGATTATTCAACCCTGATCACATGTGACATGACGTATTCACCTAATGGCTAACTCCCATCACTCAGAATCCCACAATGCACAAAGCAAGCAGCATTCAGACAAGGGAAAATCTAGCCATAACATACTCAAGCAATCATAATCTCCTATCAAGATTCTGTACTAGCATGCAACATAATCTCATATACTCAGGCATAACCTAAATAGGCTACCCTACTACTGTCTAACCAGCACTATCATGCAGCTCAAAGCACATATAACAGGCACATAAGGCATCATTCCTAGATCCTTAGTCCTAATCTAGCATGTTGTTCTACTAACTTATAATCATAACATAAACTTGTATGGGTATTTTGGGGT
The DNA here is from genome assembly GCF_002870075.4 of Lactuca sativa. Taxonomy (NCBI): domain Eukaryota; kingdom Viridiplantae; phylum Streptophyta; class Magnoliopsida; order Asterales; family Asteraceae; genus Lactuca; species Lactuca sativa. The sequence continues at coordinate 10,309,827 of NC_056629.2, forward strand.
ACTTACTTGAGCTTGGCTAATTGCATGCACCACACCCTTTTCTCTTATCAAAGTTCTTTTCTTTCTGAATTCTTTTTGCTTTTCTAAAACTGTTTTCTTTCTCAAAACACTTTTTACAAAACTTGTCTTTTCATTTTGAAAACTTTTATACCACTCCCTTAGTTTGAGTTCAGACACACCTGAGAGTATGTCCGAATCCCTCAAACCAAGGCTCTGATACCAACTTGTAACGTCCCAAAAATCCGTACCAAAATTTTTTCTTTAAATCATTACCAAAGCCATATTCATAAAACATACCATAAGTCATAACATAAAATCAGAGTATCATTTCCAAAATATATTTTCATTATCAGAGTAAAAAATCCCAGGTTGACTAATCAATGGTGTGTGCCATGTGATCACCCCGAGCTCTTCCCTCCGCTACCGGAAGTACCTGAAACCAAAACTGATAACTGTAAGCACGAAGCTTAGTGAGTTCCCCCAACCTACCACATACCCTGCATAAACACATACTGCACATACTGGGCCACGCCCGCTACAACGGCCCCGCCGCTCCAGGCCCCGCATGGCTTTGAGCCCCTCTCGGATACAGATCTATTTCTTTTAGGCCCCGCCCGCTAACCACATAATAAAAAATAGCATATAACACATAACTAAACATACCCTACTGTATTCCTGTCCTAAGGCCTCGCCTGTCTTGGGCCTCGTCCCTATCCTGTTACTAGCGAGTCATGGAACCCGGTCCAAGCTCCTACTATAAGTGAGATACGGGCCACCGCCCACACTCACTCCATACCTATCTTGGGCCTTGCTCCTGCTCTTCTACTAATGACATATGGAACACCGTCCATACTCTGCAATTGGTGAGATACGGGACCTCGCCCACACTCACCTCCTTACCAGGCACATACATGCATCACGTAGACAACAAGTATACTCTATCATGCAAACCATTCCTTGGGCACCCGCCCGACATTGGACCTTGGTCCTGAATATCATACAAGCAAACAGTGCCTAGGGCTAACCCCCGGGTCTTCCTACTCATAATTACATGGGACGGCATTGTGGTCGTAGACCCATTCACACAAAGGGAAACTCACCTGCACTGTGAAACTCTTGCTGATAACCCTCTGACTGCTGACCGACAATTCTCTGAACCGCTGCTCCACTAGCTCCCCGAGCTACCAATATCAATATACATAACACTTAGATCCAAACAGAACCCTAGAAGCCAACTAAGTCCACTCTAAAGTTAAAGTCCTGGTCAAAGTTAAACTTCTTGACTGACTCCACTCGCTGAGTCCTTATGCTCTGAAACTCTCACAATACACCACAACTCGCCCAGTCACCCCGCCGACTCGTCGAGTTCAACGATCTCTGAGTCCCATCCTGTCCAACTCACTGAGACACCACTCAGCTCATCGATCTAAGTCTTAACCAGAAAAGGTTGAGGTTCTACGATCCAACTCATCAAGTCCAAGAACAGACTCGCCGGGTCCATGGCAATATTCAACAGACTCACCAAGTTGTTCTTCCAACTTGCCGAGTTCCTGCCTATCTTCATCCAACTTGCCGATTCCACCCATGTGACTTGCCGAGTAGCTTCAGTTCTTAATCCATACAGTGGCTTTTCAAGCCATGCAGGGGCTCCAACTCATATATCCCTCCTTCTAAAGTCCATTCCTCATGTAAAGTTGCAAACTTTACATGAAACCAAGGAGCTATAGACTTAAAACACTCTAGGGCTAGGGTTTGGGGCAAAGGTGCTTCACGAACACACCAAGGACTGATACTTTACGGGTTTTTGGACCAAGACAAGCCTAGATCTGAAGTAGCAACCTCAGATCTGGACTTCTAACTTGAAATGGCTGCTTAACATGCCAAAATGGCCCCAAAACATCATCCATGAGAAGATCTAGAAGCAACAAAGGCAAGGTTACAGATTGTTACCTTCAAACTGATTTTCACCACAAAAGGGTTGGATCCTCCAGCTCCTTAGTGGTCAAATCTTCCAAACCTCCTCTTGCAAAAGCCCCAAACTCACTTCCTTCCTTCTCTCACTCAACTAGGGTTTGGAATTGTGTATAGCAGCTTCTGGCCGACAAGGGGGACTAAGGATAGGACATAAGGTCCTTTAAATAGGGTGCAAACCCTCAGATTAGGGCTTTTCCTCCTTCAGAACAGACTTGCCGAGTCCACTTGCCGACTCGTCGAGTCGGTCACTTATTCCATAACCCGGATCCCGCTCCGACTCGTCGAGTTTACCTATGGACTCGACGAGTTGACGCCTTGACTTAGGGTTTTCCTTTCCTTTCTTAGTCTTTCTAGGTCATTAATGTACTTCCATTTTCAAGATATCTACCCCTTAAATTTTGGCTATATAAGAGAGAAACCAAAAAAAGGTAAGCACGTCAATATATAGCTCATAATAAACCACAATTAATAAAGCATTTTATTATTGATGCGTTACAAATGGATTCCAAGATTCATATTCGTCTGGGGCAAAAGAGAAGTAAAGAGCAATATTTATAACCAACGAGTTAACCGACTTGAATCCATACAACCATTGTGTCTTCAAGATCAACACAAGGGCGTTTGAGGTTTGATTATGAGTTAGTAGATGAAAAAAATCCTTATCGCGTTGATGGTTGCTCTTTGCATCCATTACAGTGAGTGGATGAGAAAAGAGGTTTTCATAAGAATAAGAGGACATGATGTCACTCTTTTTTTCAGCACCAAGACCAGTGAGATCTTTCAAGATCTTATAAATTCTAAAGAAAAAGGATGCAAAAAAGCTTTAGATAGATCTAAAATATGAAAAGAGAGAGAAGAGAATATATATATATATATATATATATATATATATATATATATATATATATATATATATATATATATATATATATATACTAGGAGCAACGTCTAAACAAACTATTGTAAATATTTGTAGAAATAATAAAAACAACATTTGTTTTTGTATTTTTGTGTTTTTCAAAAATCAAGCAGAAGCAAAGTTAACTCATAAGAGTTAGAAAAACAATTAAGTCATTGAGAGTATGCCAAGATATGCAATGAGTTTGTTTAAATTCTTCTCGTCTAATGCCTTTGTGAAAATGCCAGCCATCTGATCAGTGGATGGAATGTAAAATAACTCCACTTTTCCCTTTTGAACTATGTCCCTGATGAAGTGATGACGGATGTTAATGTGCTTGGTCTTGGAACGTTGCATTGGATTTTGTATCATTTGAATGGAACTGGTGTTGTCAAAACAGATGGGTGTCTTCGAGAATTTTAGACCATATACCAAAAGCTGATTAAGAATCCATAAAATCTGAGCACAACACTTCCAGCAGAAACATATTCAGCTTTAGCGGTAAAGCAAAGCACCGACATCTGCTTTTTTTTCTGGACCAACTTACCAATCTATTTCCAAGCATTTAAGCTCCTCCAGAAGTGCTTTTATGATCAATGCCACACTTGCCATGATCGGAACCAGTGTATCCCACAAGCTTGGACTCATAGTCACGAGGATACCATAACCCAAGATTGGGTGTATGTTTGAAGTACCGGAAGATCCTTTTGACAGCATGAAGATGAGATTCCTTAGGACAATCTTCATAGAGAGCACACAATATAGTGTCAAACATAATATCAGGGCGATTGGCTATAAGATAGAGTAGATAGCCTTTCATTCCTCGAAACATAGTTGCATTCACATTAGTGCCACTTGGATCACGTTGATGAAGACATCAGAGTTTTTGCCAATTTGCAATCAGAGAAGACATACTTTTTCAGCATATATGCAATGTATTACCTTGACAAAAAAAATATCATCAGTTAGTTTTTTGACCTACAAGCCTAAAAAGAAAGTTAGTTCACCCATTATGCTCATTTCTAATTTCTTAGCCATGACCTTTGTGAATTCTCTACTTAAATTTTCATCAGTGGATCCGAAAATGATATCATCCACATACACTTGAGCAAGAATGATATGAGATACTGATTGCTTTATGAATGGAGTGCTATCGATCATTCCTTGTTTGTATCCAGTTGAGAGAGTATAGTTTGCCAACATGTCATACCATGCCCCAGGAGCCCGTTTTAAGCCATAGACATCTTTATCAAGATGATACACATGATCTGGAAATTCTTCATTCTCAAACCCTGGAGGTTGTTTTAGAAAAACTTCTTCTTGGAGATCTCTATGTAGAAAGTCAGTCTTGACATTCATTTGGTGAAATTTGAAGTTTTTGAAGGAAGCAAAGGCTAGAAACAGACAAATATCTTCAAGTCTTGCAACTGGAGAAAATGTCTCATCATAGTCCATCCTTTCAAGACGACAAAACCCTTGAGCTACAAGCCTAGATTTGTTCGTTATGACGATTCCATCTTCATCCATTTTATTTCTAAAAACCTAGTGAGTGCTAATGATAGTCATTCCTTCAGGTTTGGGAACAAGCTTCCACACGCGATGACGTTCTAATTCATTTAGTTCATCCTGCATAGACTTAATCCACCAACTTATTTCAAGGGATCAATAATATTCTTCGGTTTGATCATTGTGATGAAATTTACAAACAGGCAGAAGTTGATGTTGACTTTGCTGCAGGTGAGAAATCTAGAGTTTACATCTCCAATGATTTGAGATTAAGGATGATCTCGAAGGATTCTAGGATTAGAGCTTTCATGTGTCTCGGTATGGTCAGATACTTCCCGATTTGATGAATTAGCTTCTTCATAGACAACAGGCTGATCTTTAGAGATAGGTTGAGAATTGATTAGTTGATTAACATTGGGAATAATGGGATCATCGTCATTTGATAAGAGCTCAGGAAAGGCATCTGAAGAACTGTAAGTAAGTTCATTTAGAATTAACGAGGGGTGATCAAATCGATCATGAATGAATGAGTCCTTATAAAAGGTGACATGAATTGTTTCTTCAAAAATTTTCCTTGAGAGATTAAATACTCTGAAAGCCTTGGATGCGTTGGAGTATCCTAGAAACACTCCCTCATCACCTTTAGCCTCGAACTTCGAACACTAATCTCTTTGATTCAAGATGTAACAAACACATCCAAACACATGAAAATAAGAAATGTATGGTTTTCTTCCTTTCAGTAGATCATAAGCAGTTTTCCTACGTCATTTGACATTAATAGACTGGTTTTGGGTACAGCACACTGTATTGACGGCTTCAGCCTAAAAGGACAATGAAAGACCAACTTCAACAACCATAGTTATTCCAGCTTCAATGAGAGTTCTATTTCTTCTTTCTGCAACACCATTTTATTGGGGAATTGTAACTACCAAAAAGTTTTGAGTTATTCCTGAGACTGAGCAAAAATCTTCCAAAGAAGAGTTTTTGAATTAAGTTCCATGATCATTACATAATTGCTTTACTTTGTGATCATAAAGGACTTCCCATTGCTTAATGAGAGCAATGATTTCATCAGCAACATGAATCATCTTTCTTAAAAAACTAGCCACGTAAACCTTGAAAATTCATCCACAATGACAATAGTATATTTCTTTCTAGCTCTTGACTTGTTCGGAACTGGTCCAAAAAGGTCCATATGAAGGAGATGAAGAGGTTTGATGATTGAAGAACAAGACTTTCTCTTGAATGAGGACTTGGTTTTCTTCCCCTTTTCACACGCTGAGCATAATTTGTCCTTGAAAAGTTACATCTTAGGAATTCTCTCACAAGTTGATTCCCTGTCATCCTTGAGATGTTCTTGAAGTTCATATGTGATAGCCTTTTGTGCCATAGCCAATTTAGATGAGACTGGGAATGAGAAAAGAAGCAACGACGAAGTGAGTTGACAGCAGAAAACATATCCAGAAAATAGATGTCATTTTGTGGATTTGCAGTAAGAACTGTGATGTTCTTTTGATCAACAACTTTTCCTTCTTTCTTGTTAAAGAGAACTTCATAGCCACACAGTTGACTGATATAAATGAGATTATGATGATGACCTTTCACAAAAGATATTAAAAATAATAGAATTTCACTTGATGGATCCATATCCCTTTGTAGCTCCCACGCCATTATCCCCATAAGTGACTGATGGACCATCCATCTTTCTGAAATCTTCCAGAAGAGACTTAAATCCTGTCATATATCTTGAGTAGCCATTGTCTAAGCACCAAATATGCTAGTTACCCTGAAACTAAGATGTATAATAAGTCCAAAAAAATACTCCCTCCGTCCCAAATTATTCCCCACGTTTGACTTTTGAAGTCCTTCCATGTCAACTTTGACCATAAATAATTTTATTTGTGTTATATAATTTTTGATGAAACTTATAACAATGAAAATACATTTAAAAACAATCTATTCATATATCTTCCATAAAAAATTATATAACAAAAAGTGAATTATTTAAGGTCAAATTTGGAACAAAAGAGACTTAAAAAGTCAAACATGGACAATAATTTTGGGACGGAGGGAGTATACACTAAATATACATTGAATATACACTGACCCACTTGCAAAGGATCACTATGAAAAGATGTTATAACACTCATAAGGGAGACAGTTCAACGAGTTTCCCTTTTGATCCACTTATCATTTCGAGTCATGATATTATAAGCGTGAACGATGCTCTTTTCAAAAATGTATTCACTGACTTTGTGAGAGGAATCACCACATCGATAACAAAATTTAATTATAGGATTCTTTTCTTTAACATTAGATTTTGATTTCTTTTCAACTGTTGAATCTGAAGAACTTTGATTATATGATTTAAGAGTTTTTGATTTATCTCTGGAACAAGGAATATTATCAATGGTATGCTTATATACTACTTTGTCGTGAGACTCATGATCCTTCGAAGAGTTATCAGGAGTAGAAGGATTTGATTGATCTTTAGGTTTAGAATTGCTAACTGAGCACTTAGGAAACATGCTAAGAATTTCGTTTATAGAATGAACTTCACCATTACATATAAGAAACTTTAGCAAAGTCTTAGTGGATGGAAGAACACACTCACGATGAGAAGGTTGTAGAGAAGGATCAAGAGCAAATATTTTAGTAACACATTTAGTAATGTCATTAGAATCAATAGAGCGGTGAGTATTAATTAAGGTTTGATTTATAAAGTAAGAACTCACAAATCTACTTTTAAAGTCTTCTTTTAGGCAGTCAGCTTTATAAAAGCTTTCTTTAGTTTCAACTTTGGTTAAAGAAACAACACCTTCTATATCACCTCCAAGAATTTTTTCTTACACTGATATGGAATCTGAGCATTAATGATTCTTTTGAAATTAAAGTGAGTGGTTGCTCAGAAACTCAAAATAAGTTGAGTGTGATTAGAATGATCAACAACTTTTTCTTTTTCAGTGTGAAGAAAATTATTGGTAAGCGAAATACAAGTGTTTTCCTTTTTTTAAAACAAAAATATATTTTTCTAGAGAAAGGAGTTTTTCTTTGAGAATCCTTAGCTCAAGACTGAAAGCAGATTTTTCTTTATTTGAGATCAATAACTTAAAACGTAAGAGATCGATCATGTCAATAGAGGAAAGATTAACATGATTTTCTACCTGATACGCTGATGCATTGTCCCATTTTGACTTGAGGTCATTAGCAGTGTGACGAGAATCAATGTTAAGGATCCCAACACCGTCATGTTAAGTGTCAGCGTGAGATTCAACAACTTGAGCCATGGGACACTTAGCTTCATCGTCTGAAGAGTTTTCCTTTTCAAAAGAAGATGACAAAGTGGTCATGATCTCTTGAGCAGTTGAGCAGTTTTGGACCAAACGATAGACAAAAAAAGGAAGTGAGTTTCCAATAGCAACTCTAGACTTTACATCAAGATTCAACATCCTTTTTTCTTCCTTGTTATAATAGGGAACAAATTTCCCTTTCATCTTACTGCCACTGATAGTTTCATTTTAGTTACTTCTTTTTTATAGTTTATTTTAACATTTTTTATTCATAATTTAGCTAATTTTCATGCATATATTCCTTTTTGTTATTTTGTGACCATTTTGGGTAATTTCTAGTTTCGTGAGCATAATTGCAGATTTTAAGGAGACTAGCGGATCAGGATCTTTAGGAAACAATTGGAATTGGAGGACAACAAGGATTTTGGGCTTGATAGCTACTAGAGGTGATGCATGGAGTGAGCTTGTTAATTATTTGAAGGCTTAGAGGAAATGAACTTTAAATTTGCAAGAGATGGAAGAATATTGAAGCATGCATAGATTATTGATCAGGCAATTACGTGAGCTATGGATCATTTGGAGAAGCCAATTTAGTATTAAAATGATGAGAACTTGAAGAAAAAAGGGCTAGAAGCTGATCGGAGTCAAACTAGACCAGCGGACTAAGTTGTAGAGGCTTAAAACTCAAGGAAGCCCACAATCAGATACCACCCGTGTAGGGTTGCACGGCCACGCACGATACTGTAGGGGCATTTTCATAATTTCATTTGGAACGCTATTAGAGGAAGGTTGGTGTGCATCTCTTGCACACTTATACACCTCTGAAAATTCATCATTTCTCTAGATATTTTGGAGAAAAAGGAAGGCCAATAACACCTCAAGAACATCATATTTTTACTCTTGATTCTTGTTAAATATTTTGTACAATATACCTTTATTTTGTTTTCTTGTGTTTAGCCATGTTAGGCTAGACTAAACTTGGTTGAATTTGGTGAGATCATTTGAATGTTTATTGAATGTTGAAGACTCCATGAACTTGTTCTTGAATCTTAATGAGAATGATTTATGTTTTAACATATTATTACTACTTGTATGTTTTTATTCACGAGTTTAAATGTATTTGTAGTGATTAATTGGATAATTTCTTAATTAAGTAAAGGATCTTCAAATTAGCAATCAACAAGTGGTTCTTTTGTTGGTTTTGCTTAACACAATCATAAAAACATTTTCTCCAACATGGAAGTGAAAGCATTTGGATCCTCTTGGATTTGGTAACTTTTTGGTTCTTAATGCTAGTTGACTTTCACTAATTACATGCTTAATGGAAATTGTGACTTTGACTAAGGAAACTGTTATGAGCTTTTCTAACTATTTTAACAATTAATAAAATTCTAGGTAATCTCAAACTTCTTAGATTACTATATCAAAATTAAAGATTTAAAACAAGTATTGCACCATTGGATTCTAATGATATGTTCATCCAATATTCAAGTGAGGAAAACTTAAGTCAACCATCTTTCTCTTATTGATTTTAAATCAAACTCTTATTTTTGTTGAATTGTCTATTTAAATCTTAGTTTAACTCTAGTTTTATTTAAAGTAGTTCAAAAGAACAAAACCCCCCATTTTTACTATTATTATCATTTTACAAGAATTTTACAAAGTGATTTTCATAGACTATTTTAGTGTAAAAGATTTAGGGCTATTTATTTTGTTGGCCTCAACAACCACCAAATTTTGGCACAGTTGCCAAGGATTGGTTTATTTTTAATCAATTTGTTTCTCTATGCCCAGATCTCAACGTACATGTGCCTTGATTTATAATCCAGAAATTGAAAATGAAGCAAGGCATTTGGCGAAGGAAAAGAGAAGAGAACATGGTCAAATGTCAAACCCTAATATGGATCCAAAGGTTGAAACTGTTTCCTCTAGTAACACAGAACCCGATTCTAGCCCTGACCCTCACCAAGAAATTCCCAAAACATCACCCGTACAACAAAATCTACCCATCATAATCCAAATTGCAATTTCGGGCGGAGAAGGAGCACCCGAAAGAACATTTAGACAAATGATGGAAACTGATGTTACACAAACTCCAACCCGTATCAATTACTCCGTTTTGGAAGGAGGCTCGGAATTGAACTCAAGCCTAGTTTATCACCTTCCAACTTTTCATTGATTGGAAAATGACACCCTCGTAAGCAGTTAATGATGTGCAATATCATTTTCACTAACATGAAGCCACAAGGGTCAACCGATGACCAAATCAAATTAAGGGCATTTTCTTTCTCACTGGACGATAGAGCAAAAGATTGGCTATTTTATCTTCCACCGGGGTCAATTAACTCATGGACCGATATGGAAAGAGCTTTCCTTGATAAGTTATATCCCTCTTCAAGAGTCCCAAGTCTTAGAAATGGGATTTGTGGAATTTGCCAAGGTCAAAATGAGAGTTTCCATGACTATTGGGAGAGGTTCAAAAACTTGTGCTATAGTTGTCCACAACAACAAATTCCGAAACAACTCCTCATTAAACAATTTTATGAGAGATTATTGCCAATGGATAGAAGACTAGTTGATACCTCAAGTGGTGGAGATGTTTTTAGCAAAAATCCTCAACAAACAAGGCAACTCTTCAACACTATAGCCACAAATATCCAACCCGACAAGACATGAAGAGGGACACACACCAAAAATCAATGAAGTGGTGACATCAAACTTCGAGTCTCACGTTAAATATCTAACATCCATTGTCGAAAAGCTAGCCATAGAAAAAACTCCACAAGTGATGTTTTGTGGAATATGTGCAACAATTAGACATCCCACGGATATGTGACCAATCCTTCAAGAAGATGCGGAGCATGTAAATGCCACTGGAGAGCTCCAAAACTACCACTACAAGCCATCCAGTTACCAAAATGCATACAAATCAAGTTGGAAGCCAAATCCTAATATGAGCTACAACCTAAGACCATTTCCTCAAAATGCATTGGTTAGACCTTCTTACCCACCACAACAACCCTATTACCAATATTCACAACCTCACTATCAACCCAAACCACACCCTTTACATCATTACCAACAACCTCCTCAGTCCCAATCAAGTAGCTCCGGAATGCCTCTTGAAGACATTGTCAAGTCTCTTGCCACTAGAACCCAACAATTCCTAATAGAGACAAGAACTAGTATTTCCAACCTTGAAGCACAAGTGGGATATATAGTTACATCTTTAAGCAAGTTGTAGTCCTGTGGAAAACTACCTTCTCAAAGCGAAAATAATCCTAATGTCAATGTAGTGACCTTGAGAAGTGGTAAACAAACCGAAGAGAGTAGTTCAAAAAAGGAGTGAAGGGAAGATGAAGAAGAAATAGAGATCACTCCCATTGAAAATCCTATTGTCAAGAATGATGCACAAGCCGAAGTTCCAAAGAAAGTTACCCCTCTAGTGACACCGATAGCCACTCAACCACCATTCCCCTCCCGACTTACAACCTCAAAGAAGAATACGAAGGAGAAGGAGATTTTGGACACCTTCTAAAAGGTGGAGGTAAACATTTCATTACTTGATGCAATCAAACAAATCCCTAGATATGAATTTTTTGAAAGAACTTTGCACAAGTAAAAGAAAATTGAAGTGGAATGAAAAGAATTCAATTAATGAAAGTGCATCTGTTGTTTTGAAAAGAAAACTTCCACCTAAATGCAAAGATATGGGAATGTTTATGGTTCCTTGCGAAATAGGGGATGTCACTTTTAGTAGTCCCATGCTTGATCTTTGGTGCTTCTATTAATGACATGCCCTATTCGGTATATGAATCGTTAAATGTTGGCCCTTTAAATGAAATCGGTGTCATAATTTCAATTGCGGATAAATAAAGTGTTTTTCCTAGGCGTGTCTTAGAAAATGTTTTGGTGCAAGTGAACCAATTAGTCTTCCCGGCGGATTTCCATGTGATTGATTTAGAGGAACAAGTTTCCTCCAAATCGGCTCTAATATTGCTTGGAAGACCGTTTTAGGAAATAGCTAGAACAAAAATTGATGTGTATGTGGGAAGTTTAACAATAGAATTTATGATGGTGAAATAATAAGCTTTTATATTTATGGTGTTATGTCATTGGGGGTGGGGGGTGCATGAAGGAGGTTGCTGCGAGACGCATGTCAATTGTGCTAATGGATTTTCAGATTCTTCTCTTTTGACACTTTTAATCCCCGAACTAAAACCCTTTTCTGGAAATTTGTAAACATTTTGAATTAATTACGAAATATGTCATTTCGAAATTAAACGAAAAGGAATAATGATAGATTAATCATAGCCTTCCAATTTTGCAGATTAAAAGACGAGATTGGTTCTCGCGGTTCCTACCAATTTTTGAGTTCTAACTTGATCCTACTTCTATGGCATTTTATTGGTTTACAATTGATTTTGGTGTGTTGATTCTGATGTAATGATTACTATTATCATTACTTACTCAAAATGAATCATCATATATTTTTATTAAACATTTTACTGCCAAACTTATTTTGACTTTTACTTCAATTAAAGACTTAAGAGTTTCTTAAAAATAACGATAACATTTTGAAGACCACATATTGTATGGTTGCATTTAAAATATGTGATGATATTCAATTGATTACTACCTCACTCAATTAATTAAACAAGTTTATTTTAGACTTTGGAACTTAATTCCACGTTATAAAATTGTTTTATCACTACATTTATGATTGGATTTCATAGGGATCAAATCCAATCATAACTGTAGCAAAAAAGCAATTTTGAAAATTTTAAAATTTTCAAACTAAATTAATCATCATAAACAGCTAATTGGTATTCTTGAATTATACATTTTTTTGTATTGTGTGGTTTTTCTATTGGTGATGTAAATAATAAAACACATGTACATAAATGACTGGAATCCAAAGCCAAACCCTTGATAACCCAACTTGAAGACCCAATAGATTTTATCTTGTTGACGTAACATTGCTCCATATACATAACTAGGTTACCGATTAAGTAAGGATGCAACCCCGTCATCAATGCCCCTCTAATACTAACATAATAGTTAGTTTAGTATGATAGAATTAGTGGATTCTAGACCTTTTTTTTTCAAAAGAATATATATATATATATATATATATATATATATATATATATATATATATATATATATATACACACACACACTACAACACCTCAAATTTTAAGGATGCCCCAGTAACAAATCTCTCAGCGAGTATGTACAATCAGACCATCGCCTTCCCGCGATCCTCAGAAGTACCTGAAACACATAAATAAACAACTATAAGCACGAAGCTTAGTGATTTCCCAAAGATACCCCATATATCACAAGATAAATAAATAGTTATGGGTTATCAGCAACCATGGGGCCTATCAGCAATCCCAGTAGGCAAACAGCACGCCCAGTGGGTTATCAGCAACCCCGAAAACTATACACAGTCTCAGTCATGCATAAACATTGTAAAACAATATAATACAACTATCCTACCACATAGTTAAGAATAAGTGAGGAGACTCACATGATACCGTTGACAGATAAATCTCACACCTAAATTGCCGAAAACTAGACTCCGCCTAATAACACAACAATTAACTCTAATTAATAATTAAGGTACTCAACTCAACTCATAAGTCCAAATTCCACAACTAAGCCCTTTAAGGGAAAAAGACCATTTTGCCCCTTTAATGGTCCAAAACCCCAAATTTCACCAAAAGTCAAAAGTCAGCAAAAGTCAACCGCCCAGCACGTATGCTCGGCGAACTCCTTCTTACACAGGGAGTACAACTCAAATCAGTGACCAAAGGGGACGGGCCTGGCTATGCGGGGTGTAGCTAGGAGTACGCCTGAGTACTCTGCCTGATCCATATTTATCAACTTTTATGTCTTAATCTGTTAAGACACCTATCCCAACTTCATATTTAACCATAATAGAATGTCTTAACCCATAAAGTAACCGACTTTATGCCTTTGCATGGCTGAAAAGAGCTTAAAACTTAAAACTCTAACTTAATCCATACTTAACACCATAAAACTCATGCATGGCTAGAAAGGGACCATCAAGCAACCATTTTTATGAATCTACAAGACCAAAAACACATGAAAGGAAAGCTAATATGCTATGGAGTACTCCATACCCACAAAGGTCCAAAATTGAGGGCAAAAAGCTCATAAAAATTCATCTATGGAGATCTAGAAGGAAACACATCAAGGTATAAACTTTATACCTTCAAAAGATACACAAAGTGAAGTAGTTTCTGGATCCACAAGCCTAGAAGCAACACCACCTTCTTCACCAGTCTTCTTTTTCAACAAAAGGCCACAAAAATCACCAGCAAGCTTCAAGGTCTTCACTCACAAGGAATACTATCGATATTAGAATTTAGAAGGAGTGGAGGCTGATTATGGGAGGTCCAACGGTGAGTTAATGTCTTTAAATAGGGGTGAAACCCTAAAATTTAGGGTTTACGCCTGACGTACCACATGTACGTCCAATGTACTAGCATGGCTTCCGCGATCCCAGGCTTCTCAAGATTACATTACACGTACCTCACGTATGCCCATCGTATGGGTTGAATTGTAATTATTTTAAATACCAAGGGACAAATAATGCAAACATAAAATAGGCCAAGGGCTACAATGAAAATACATGAAAATCGGATGTTACAATTCTCGCCCACTAGAATTAGCTTTCGCCTTCAAAGTTTTTCTCAGATAACAGGTCCGGATATTGCTCGCGAATCTCTGACTCAGGCTCCCAAGTCCACTCCGAGCCTTTCCGGTATTGCCACTGAAATTTGACCAAGTTCACTACTTTGTTCCTCAAAGTGTTCACTCTCGGATCCACGATTGCCACAGGCCTCTCGACGTAATTCAGGCGATCATCGACTTGAATATCCTCCAAAGGAACCACAACTGTCTCATTAACTATACACTTCCTTAGCCGGGAAACATGGAAGGTATCATGAATCTGTCTCAACTCCTCCAGTAGCTCCAACCGGTAAGCTAGCTTACCCACAAGGACCAACACTCTGAATGGGCCGACAAACCTGGGGCCCAACTTGTCCTGCTTCCTAAAGCGGATAACACCCTCCTTGGGTGACACCTTCAGAAGCACCAAATCTCCCACTTGAAACTCTAGCTCAGAGTGTCATCGATATGCATAACTCTTTTGGAGGTTCTGGGTCGTCAACAATCTCTGTCTAGCTTACTGTATAAGCTAGGTCGTCTTGAGCATTATCTTGGTGCTCCCCATTACTCTCTGGATGACCTCGCTCCAAAAATTAGGAGTACGACACCTCCTCCCATATAGAAGCTCAAAGGGAGGCATGCCAATGCTGGCATGATGGGTGCTCTTATAAGAAAACTCAGCCAACGGAAGATAGGAATCCCAGCTCCCACCAAAATCAGTGATGCATGCACACAACATATCCACGAGTCTCTGAATAGTCCGTTCAGTCTGCCCATCCATCTACGGATGATATGCAATACTAAAATGTAACCGGGTACCCAACTCCTCGTGAAACGTCTTCCGAAACCTGGAAGTGAAACAAACATCCCAGTGTAAAACATCGGAAGTCAGCGCCCCATGCTGATCCACCACCTCTCGTACATAAATTGCAACTACTTTTCTGTAGAAGAGCCCTAGCTTATGGCCATGAAATGAGCACACTTCGTCAAACGATCCATTATCACCCTGATAACATTAAAACCCCTCGCAGTCTTCGACAATTTTGTAATAAAATACAAGGTGTTATGCTCCCACTTCCATAGTGGAACCTCCAAGGGATGCAACTTGCCATGAGGGTGATGGTGCTTGGCTTTTACCTTCCAGTAGGTGATCAAGCATCTTTCTACAAACTGGGCCACATCTCTCTTAATACATGGCCACCAGTAACTATGCTTCAGGTCGAGATACATCTTGGTAGCCACTGGATGAATGGAAAATATCGACTTGTAGGACTCCTACACCAATAGTCATCGAGCCCCACATGTATAAGGCACTCAAACCTGCCCATGAAGAGTCAAAAGCCCTCGACTATCGATATCAAAAGCTTTAATCTGATCGATCACCCGCTCACTTTTCCAATTCTCTTCCATTATGGCTTCTGAATGTGCTTCTTTGATCATTTCCAAAATTAGGGTCATCACAGTCATCCACATACACACATCCCGAATTAGGGTACTAACCACTCTCTGACTTAAGGTGTCGGCCACCACATTGGCCTTGACTGGATGATACATAATCTCATAGTCGTAATCTTTCACTACATCTAACCACCTCCTCTATCTCATGTTCAGGTTAGACTGATCCATAAGATATCTTAGGCTCTTATGGTCATTGTATAGATGGTACACCGAACACCATAATGATAGTGGTGCCAAATATTGAGAGCGAAAACGACCGCCCCCACCTTCAAACCGTGAGTGGTATACTTCGCTTCGTGAGGCTTCGATGCCTCGAAGCATATGCAATCACATGCTCCCTCTGCATCAACACAACACCTAACATTGCGAAGGATGCATCACAGTAGACCACAAAGTCCTCAACTCCCTCAGGGAGGCCAAGTACTAGCGCCTCACACAATCTCTGACGAAGAGTCTCGAATGATGCCTTCTTCTCAGGCCCCCAAAAAAACACAACATCCTTCCTTGTCAACTTATTGAGAGGAACATCGATCTTGGAGAAGTCTCGAATGAATCTCCAATAATATCCCGCAAATCCAAGGAAGCTCCGAATCTCAGATAGAGAGTTCGACACTTCCCGTCGCCTCTATCTTGGATGGTTCGACCAAGATATTGTTCTGGTTCACAAGGTGTCCCGAAAATTGAACCTCATGCAACCAGAAGTCACACTTGGAGAACTTGTCATAAATCCTCTCCATCCTCAAAATTCCATGAATCGCGTGCAAATGCTCCCCGTGCTGCTCTCTAGTCTTCTGATAGACCAGATTGTCATCGATGAAGACGATCACCGAATTATCCAACATTGGACTGCACACCCGATTCATGAGATACACGAACATCGTTGGTGCATTGGTGAGACAAAAAGGCATCACCATGAACTTGTAATACCCGTAACAATTTCGGAAGTTCGTCTTCTGAATATCCTCCCCTCGTACCCTCATCTGATGATAGCCAAACATCAAATCGATCTTGGAAAACCAAGATGCCTTCTGCAACTGATCAAAGAGATCATCTATCATCTGTAATGGATAATGGTTCTTCACTGTCAGCCTTTTCAACTCCTAGTAGTCAATACACATCCGGCGTGAAGCATCATTCTTTCTGACAAAAAGGATCGGTGTTCCCTAAGGAGAACTCAACGGCTGAATAATCCCTTTTCCTAACAACTCCTGAAGCTGAGAGGATAAGTACTGCATCTCAGGTGGCATAAGGCAGTATGGTGCCTTGGAAATCGACACCGCACCCAAGATCAAATCGATCCGAAACTCCACTTGCCTTGCAGGAGGCAAACCCCGTAACTCCTAGGAAAAACATCGGAAAATCACTTACAACAGGAACATCAGAAATAGAAATCGGTCCCTTTTCCTCAACCCAAGTATCCACTATATATGCTAGATAACCCATACACCCATGCTGCAAACTCTATCTCGCCCAAGCGGCAGAATACAAGGCTGGCCATGACCTAGTACCCTCACTATAGATGGTCAACACTCCTCCACTTGGGCCTTAAACCGTTACCATATAACGCTTATAGTCAATCAGAGCCCCAAACCAGCTCAACCAATCCATACCCACCATTACACAAACATCTCCCATTGTAATAGGAATAAGATCTATCGGATATCCAACACCAAAAATCTCTAACACACAACCCCGGTAGAAATCATTAGCAGAGACCGGATGCTCATCAAGTATAGAGACTCTAAACGGTGTGCTCAAGGCCTCCCCCGCAATACTAAAACCACGACAAAAAATATGATGACACAAAAGACCGACTCGCACCCGAGTCAAACAGCACAAGCGCATGTACAGAATTCACAAGAAAAGTACCTACACGATCAATAAGATAAGCAACATAAATAAATTAGCAGAATAATAAAGAACACATACTAGCCACGACGTATGAAGCTGCTCAGGCCTCCTCTCTTGTCAACTAAAATGTTCTCCCTTGAGCCCTCGGTGTCTCGGCCTTCCACTACCAGCAATCAGTAATACACAAGGTCGTGGGGGACAGAGTCTGAAATGCTCTAGATGGAAGCTGAGGACACTCGACCCTCATATGTACTTTCTATTTATAATTGAAGCAAAACCGAAATCCCTTGGGAAAATCCCTGGCCAAATGCCTATATTTCTCATATAGGTAGTAAGTCGTCCCTGACCGACATGGTCCCTCATCCCCCTTGCCGTACTTAACGCAAGTTCGACCCTTCTAGCCTCCACTTCTCGAGTCAGCGGGCTTGGTCTGCTTAGTCACTATATACGACTATATTGGCCTCCTATCTCTCTTACATGGGTCTCCCTTTCCTCCTTAGTCTGGGTCTCAAGCTTAATCTTTCTCTTCCTAGCATTGGTCTGCAGCTCATCCAATGTCCGATATGAAGTGTTTGCCACGAACTCACGGATATACCTCCTCATAATACTTAGATACTGACTCATACGTGCCTGCTTAAAAGATACGTGCTCAGGAAAAAACAAGGCCCTCTCATGAAACATCCTGTTGATCTCAGTCATCGTCTCTTTCTTCTGCTTGACGCATAGGAACTCCTGGGACAACCTGTCTCTCTCTCTCTCTCTCTCTCTCTCTACTGCTGGAACAAAATCATCTCTGAACATCTCAGTAAATCTCTCCCAAGCCACCATAGAACGCTCTGCAAGGTTGTAATCAGTTGTCACAAACTTCCACCAATCCTTCGCTCCTAAGCAAAGCAGGTTCAGCAAGAAACGAACCCTCAGATTCGCTGGATAAGAGCAAGTGTAAAAACATCCTTCAACATTATAAATCCATCTCATAACATTAATCGGATCCTCAATCCCATCAAACTCATGTGGCTTCATGTTGTTGAACTCCCGGTACCACAACAAATCACCCCTATACGGTCTCATAGCGGCAACAACTGCAGTGGATGCGGTAGCAACAACCTTAGTGATGGTGGCATAGCGCTCGTCAAATGTCTCAATCAGGATTATCTTGATAGACTTAAACATCTATGGAATATGCCCTCTGATTGTTGTGGCCACCTCGACGGCAACAATCCTACGGATCTCATTATCACTGGCACGTGGCCTCTTGGGGTCGCTAGAGCGTGAACCTTAGGTACCACCATATTGAAACATATAAGAAAATCATCAGAATCATGTTAAAGTGCATAAACCAACACCCACACACTCATACAAGTACCTTAGTTCCTTAAGATTCCTTCTTGAGTCGTATACAAATACGGTACTTTCAGTAGTACGGGCCCAATACTACCTTCCACACCAACCTGTATTTGTCTCAATTCGTCCTCTCAAGACCCTAAGTCACAAGGACTCTATTTCCCTAGATCAGCTATACACTCACCCTACTGATTCCTTAGAATTACAACTAAGCATCTAGACACTAACTTTAGACTGCTCCCTAGCATAGCTCCACTTTATAAAATCTCTGATGTCCCTGCCACTTGCTTCGTGCATGCCAATCATACATAATATGAGACTCGATAAACATTCGAATAAATGATTCTACCTCAAATCCAAAACCAAAGGAGGAACAGGAAGAAAGGCTAAATTAGGAATTCTAAGGATACAAAATTGTAACTATGTATAATTATACACCATACACCAAGCAAATAGCAATAACATATTTAAACTCATAAGAATGAACTCCTACACTAAAGGCATCACAAATTAGGCAACACCATCACACCATTCATGTAGGATCCTTAGCCTACCACTAATTAGCATGCAATTCTATCAGCTCTACACTACTCATAATACAAATTGAGGTATTTTGGGATACTACCACTCGAGCTCTGGTTGATTGTACATACTACTTCAATGGCTACTTGTGACTCCGTAAATTTTCAAAAAAAATCATTTTCGAACCATATAATTCTCAATATCACATTCCAAAAATCACAATTGTCAACTTGTCAAAAACACAAATTCATAAATTATTTGATAACATACAGGATCCTCAAAAACATAAACTCCATCTCATGTGTACAGTCAAGCCGACGCCTTCCCGTGATCCTGAGAAGTACCTGAGACACAAAACACATAACACGGTAAGCACGAAGCTTAGTGAGTTCCCTAAAATACCACACATAACTCTTTAGCCTCTCATAGCTATATATCTTATATAAGACCCTCTGGTCCGAACTCAGTAAAACTCAGCATAATACACAACATAAATCACAAAGACATAATGAAGGATATCACAATACTCAAAATAAGTACACAAGACCCTACAGTCACAAAAAATACCACTCAAGGTAAATATAGTGAGAAGACTCACCTAGTAAGTAAGCAAATAGACGTCGTACACGAACCACCGATCTAGCCTCCGCCTAACACATACGATATTTATCTCTTATTAACACTTAAATCACAACTGCAAATAAACCAAGTTATTTTCTCTTTCTAATTTCTTGGAATGGGTAAAAGACTATTCTACCCCTATATGGTCTCCAAAATCACTGTCTTGACCAAACCCTAAAGTAAACAGAAGTCAACACACGAGTCAACAGTCCATGTTGACCTGACTCGTTGAGTGCATCTATATAACTCGTCAAGTCCCCTCATTCCTTTAGAAATGTCACGAAAAACCAACTTAACTCGTTGAGTTGTCTCATCAACTCGCTGAGTTACTCATGTCCAGACTTGTCGGGGAAAACCCTAGCCAACTCGTCGAGTCAGCTCGTCGACTCGTCGAGTCCCTTCAGACCCTTTTCTCATTCAAACGTTTTAAGGCAGAGCTACAACCCTAAACTCTAGATCTAGCCTCCCAAGGCTGAGATACCACGTAAAGCTGCAAGCTTTACGTCCATGCATGGCACTTAGGGCTTGAAATGCCAAAACAACTTCCATTTAGGGTCCTAAGCAATAAAACTCTCATCTAGCTTGATAAAGCTTGGACCTTTGGGCTTAAGGGACCTCACAAGATCCAGATTTGAAGTCTTAATCTCTTGGCAAGCTCAAAATGCTCAAAGTCTCAAGGGAAGATGGAAAAGGCCCTAAAAACTCCCTAGAAATGAGCTCTAATCAAGATGATGAGCAAGGTGGTGACTTTTACCTTCCAATAAAAGCTAAAGAGTGGATGAACACCGAATCCAATACTCCCTTCTTATTCCTTGCTTTGATACTCTTCTCTTCTCTTCCAAAAGTGCACTAAAATGCCCAAACATTAGCTCTCTTTCTCTCTTAGATCAATATAGGTGATTAGGGCTTCACACATGGGAGTGAGGTGGCTAGTGAGGTGGAAATGAGGGCTAAAGGTCCTTTAAATAGGACCCAACCCTAGAGATTTGGGGTTTCCTTTCACAGTGCCAGCTTGTCGAGTTGGTCGTAAAACCCACGTGGCCAAATCCGCCTCTACTCGACGAGTTGGGGCATCCAACTCGTCGAGTTGCTAAACCAACTCATATATATATATATATATATATATATATATATATATATATATATATATATATATATATATATATATATATATATTATACACGGGAGTTGGGATGTTACAATTTTCCCCCACTAGAATGAGACTTCGCCCTCGAAGTCATGCTCCGGAAAAAACTCTAGGTACTGCTCGCACATCTCGAACTCCGGCTCCGAAGTGCAGTTGGATCCCATGCGGTGCTCCAACTGCACCTTAACCAGCCGCATCTTTTTGTTCCTCGTGGTCTTAACTTGTTTATCCAAAATCATTGTCGGTCTCTCAATATAGTTCAGGTTTGCATCAATCTGAATGTCCTCTAATGATAACACGACCTTCTCATTGGCTACACACTTCCTCAGCTAAGACACGTGGAAGGTGTTATGAATCTTGCTCAACTCTGCAGGTAGCTCCAACCGGTACGCTACCTTACTCACTCGGGTGACCACCCTTAAAGGACCAATGTAACTAGGGCCCAGCTTGCCCCACTTCCTGAATCAGATCACCCCTTTCAATGGGGATACCTTAAGGAGGACAAAATATTCGACGTGGAACTCTAGCTCGGATCGTCGCCGGTCTGCATAACTCTTCTGGTGACTCTGTGCCTTCAGTAACCTCTGCCTGACCTGTTGAATCTGCTCAGTCGTCTTGAGAACTATCTCAGTGCCACTCATCTTTCTCTGCCCCACCTCTCCCCAACAGATGGGAGGCTGACACCTCCTCCCATATAAGAGCTCAAAGGGAGGCTTACCAATACTGGAATGATGGCTGTGGTCGTACGAAAACTCAGCCAAGGGAAAATAAGTGTCCCAACTTCCACCGAAGTCCATAACACATGCATGAAGCATATCCTCAAGCGTCTGAATCGTCCGCTCACTCTGCCCGTTTGTCTGTGGATGGTATGAGGTATTGAAGTGCACCGGGTACCCAACTCCTCATGAAACTTCATCCAGAACCTAGAAGTAAAGTGCACATCTCGATCCAGCACTATCGACGTCGACACTCCATGTCGTGCTACCACCTCTCTTACATAAATCTCGGCTAATTCTCTATAGAAGAGTTCTTACTAATAGTCAAAAAGTGAGCACTCTTCATCAACCGGTCCACAATTACCCATATCGCGTTGACACCTCGTGCGGTTCTCGGTAATTTGGTGATAAAATAAATGGAAATATATTCCCACTTCCACTGGGGAATCTCGAGAGGTTGTAACGGGCCATGTTGATGTTGGTGCTCCGCCTTAACCTGAAGACAGGTCAAGCACCTCTCGACTACCCATGCCACATCTCTCTTCATATAGGGCCGCCAATAATCCCTCTTCAAATCCAAATCCACCTGTATAGGGCACCCAAATCTGCCCGTGGAAAGTCATAAGCCCAGACTGTCCGTCTCAAACTTGGAAACCTGTCCGATCACTCGCTCCTTCTTGAGGTTCTCTGGCCTCACAGCCTCCACTTGTGCCTCTCGGATGGTATCTAGGACTGGATTCATCACCGTCATCCTCATACATACGTCTCAAATTGGAGCACTCTCTACTCTATGGCTCAAGGCATCGACTACCACATTAGCCTTGCCTGGGTGATATAAGATCTCGCAGTCGTAGTCTTTCACTACATCCAACCACTTCCTCTGCCTCATATTCAGGTTGGGCTGATCCATGAGGTACTTTAGAGTCTTATGGTCCGTAAATATGGTGCACCAGGCTCCATACAGATAGTGGCGCTAGATCTTCAGGGCGAACACCACCGGCCCCAACTCTAAATTGTGGGTGTGATACCTCATCTCAAGAGGCTTCAACATCCTCGATACATATGCTATCACATGCCCCCTCTACATCAACACCACACCCATCCCTAATATAGATGCATCACAATAAACTATAAAGTCCTCCACTCCCTCGGGAAGGGATAACACTGGAGCTTCACATAATCTCTGGCGAAGAGTCTTGATTGAGGCCTGTTGCTCAGGCCCCCAGCAAATAGAAACACCCTTCCGGGCCAATCTGGTAAGAGGAACAATAATCTTGGAGAAATATCTGATAAATCCCCGATAGTAGCCGGACACACCCAAAAAACTCTTGATCTCGGACAGGATCTCGACACCTCCCACCACATAACTGCCTCAATCTTGGTTGGGTCAGCCAAAATCCCATTCTGATTAACAAGGTGCCCCAGGAACTGGACCTCTCGTAACCAGAAATCACACTTGGAGAATTTAGCGTAAAGCCTCTCTGCCCTCAATACTCCAAGAATCTCCCGAAGATGCTCCTCGTGCTGCTCTCCGGACCTCGAGTATACCAGAATATCGTCGATGAACACGATCACTGACCGATCCAACATGGGCCTACACACCCGGTTCATGAGATCCATGAACGTTGATGGTGCGTTGGTGAGTCCAAAAGGCATCACCACTAACTCGTAGTGCCCATAACGAGTCCTAAAGGTCGTCTTCTGGATATCCTCCTTGCAAACTCTCATATGATGATACCCAAATCTCAAACCAATATTGGAAAACCATTATGCCCCCTGCAACTAATTGAATAAATCGTCGATCCTCGGTAGTGGATAAAGATTCTTGACCATCAGCTTGTTCAACTCCCGGTAAACGATGCACATCTGGTGTGAACCATCCTTTTTCTAAACAAAAAGGATACGTGCTCCCCACGACGAGCTACTCGGTCTGATAAAACCCTTCTGCAGCAGCTCCTTGAGCTGTGAGGATAACTCTTGCATCTCAGGCAGTGCAAGGCAATAAGGTGCCTTGGAAATAGGTGTCGCACCCGGAACCAAATCAATCCAGAACTCCACCTGCCTCTCGGGAGGCACACCCTGCACTCCTTGGGGAAAACATCCGGGAACTCGCACACTATCGGAACCTCAGAGATAGAACTCGACCTCTCTGTAGCAACCCGCATATCCATCATGTATGACAAAAAGCCCATACAACCCTACTGTAGACACTTTCTCACTCTGGTAGTAGAGCAGAAAGTTGATCCATATCTGGTACCCTCGCCATACACCGTAAGCACTCCCCCACTAGGTTATTGTATGGTCACCATCTGTCGCTCATAGTAGATCACAGCTCCAAACCGACTCAACCAATCCATGCCCACTATGACACAAACATCCCCCATCACTATCGGTACCAGGTCTATCGGGAACTCAACACCAAAAATTTCTAGTACACATCCCCGGAATACATCAGTGGCAAAAACTGCATGCTCGTCGGCTATAGAAACCTTCAGAGGTAACCTTAACGCCTCACGTATGATACTAAAGTGACGACTAAAAGATAAAGACAAGAAGGATCGACTCGCTCCTGAGTCAAATAATACCAAAGCTGGCACATAACTCACAAGAAAAGTACCTATATGCAACACAGTATAAGCACAACAAATCTCAAAATAATATAAATAAGGAAATACGTACCAGCAACGACATCTGGTGCTGCGCGGCCCTCCTCCGCTATCAGATGAAAAGCTCTCCCACGAGCCCTCGGAGCCTCAGCCTTCACCGGCTGACTATCAGTAGCATGTAAAGCAGTAGGAGTGGAACCCTAGGATGATCCCTGAATGAGATGAGGGAACCCGACCTTCCAATGGCCGGTCTGGTTGTAGTGAAAGAAATCTGCAAACCACTTGGGGCAATCCTTCTCCATGTGCCCCTCTTTGCCACATTTGTAGCAAATACCTGCCTAACGTGATCCCTTGTGACTCATGCCGCACTTGCCACAAGTGCAACCCTTCTGGCCCCCAGCTCTCGCATCAGTGGGCTTTGTCCGCTTCGTCGCCGGCTGCGACTGTATCGGTCTCTTGTCTTGACCCCGTGACTCCTCCTCCTCTCTGGTCTGCAACTCTAGCTCAATCTCCCTCCTCCTAGCATTGGTCTGAAGCTTAGCCAATGTATGGTATGACGAGTTCGCCATGAACTCCCGTATATCCCTCCTCAGTATGCTCAGATATCGACTAACATGTGCCTGCTCAGTAGACATGTGCTCAGGGCAAAACAACACCCTCTCATGGAACGTCCTCGAGAACTTAGTCACAGTTTCTGTCTTTTGCTTGAGAGACAGAAACTCCTAGGCTAACCCTTCCCTCTCCATCGGGGGAACATACTCGTCTCGGAACAAATGCATAAATCTCTCCCAAGTCACTGCAGCATGATCTGCAGGAGTAAAGTTGGTTGTCATAAACTTCCACCAGTCCTTCGCTCCTAATCGAAGCTGGTTCAACACAAACTGAACTCTCAAGTGCTCGGAGCATGAACACGTGTAAAAACACCCTCAATGTCATAGATCCATCTCATAGCATCAATCGGATCCTGAGTGCCATCAAAATCTGGTGGCTTTGTGTTGCTGAACTCCCGGAACAACAACGAGTCACATCCCTGTGGCCTAGCAGCGGCTACGGCTGCGGTAGCTGTAGCAGCAGCACCCTCAGTAACAGCAGCATATCACTCATCGAATGTCTGAATCAGTTAGGTCTTAATAGACCCAAACATCTCCGGTATCTCCTCCCAGATAGATGCGGCCACCTCCTCATGAATGATCCTGCCGATCTCCTTGTCACTGGCACTATCGTCCTAAGGGTTGTGGCGTGTACCCACCATGATGTCTTTGAAACACATCACAAAAATTATCAGAGACTCGCTCGAGCATACTCATACTCAATTTCCCGCCCCTACATGATCCTTTGTACCCTAAGAATTCTTACTTGGGCTGCATACATATTTAGTGTTTTTAGTAGTACGGGCCCAATACTACCTTCCACACCAACCTGTAGTCACTCCGAGTCCTCCTCCTAGGGTCCCAAATCACAAGTACTCTATTTCTCACGAATATCTGACTACTCTCTCAACAGACCCCTCAAATGATCATCTAGGTATCTCTCCTAGATTATCCCTTGACTCAGAACTCTTTCTAAGTGATTCCTGTTAGATACCCCTACTCAGCACATACTCAAGGAAAATAACATGCAACATGGATCAATAGCACCTCCTAGGCTAAGGCATCACAAATCAAGCAACTCTAGCCCAAAAATATGAAATACCTAGCCTATCCTCTAGCATGCATCCCTAATATCTCATGAATATCTCATAACACAAATAAGTAAGGGTATTTTGGGAAATCACCGTTCGGGGTCTGTCTAATTGTACACACTACTCCAACTCGTTTTTCTCTTAAAACTCATTCAAAATTTGGAAAAGTCATTTCTTTTGAAATTTTTTCTCGAATCCTCAGTTTGAGTCCAGACACACCCGAAGGTAAATCTGAATCCCTCAAACCAAGGCCCTGATACCAACTTGTAACACCATAAATTTTCAAACAAAAATTTCATTTTCGAACCTCATAATTCTCAATATCACATTCCAAAAACCACAATTGTCAAATTGTCAAAAACACAAATTCAAAAATTGTTTGATAACATACAGGATCCTCAAAAACATAAACTCCATCTCGTGTGTACAATCAAGCTGACGCCTTCCCGTGATCCTGAGAAGTAAATGAAACACATAACACAGTAAGCACGAAGCTTAGTGAGTTCCCCAAAATACCACACATAACTCATTAGCCTCTCGTAGCTATATCTCATATAAGACCCTCTGGTCGATGTGTCTCAGTGGAACCCTCCGGCCCCACAACTCGGGTGGACCCTTTGGTCTAGGGGTAAGCATTTGGACCGGTGGACCAAATTGGACCGGACCGAACTGGACTGGTTTTTTGGACCCTCGGGCCGGTTCTCGGTTCTAAGATTTCTATCCGGTCCGGTCCGGTTTTTACCGGGTTTAGAACCGGTTGGACATGTTTATGATTTCTGTGACGTTTTTTAAACACCGATAACTCATTCATTTTAAGTCGGATTGACCTACGGTTTTTTCCAACATTTAGTTTACAGTTTGTAGATGAATTTAGACTATAATTTTGTTTATTTTGGTATTATATTCACTGAGTTACAATCCTTCAAAGTAGAGCTTTCAAAGCTGAAAAAATTCAGATTTTCAGCAAGATTTTGTAATCTGTGACGTTTTTTAAACACCCATAACCCATTCGTTTTAAGTCGGATTGACCTGCGGTTTTTTCCAACATTTATTTTACAGTTTGTAGATGAATTTAGACTATAATTTTGTTTATTTTGGTATTATATTCACTGAGTTACAATCCTTAAAAGTAGAGCTATCAAAGCTGAAAAAATTTAGCTTTTCAGCAAGATTTTGTAATCCGTGACGTTTTTTAAACACCCTTAACTCATTCGTTTTAAGTCGGATTGACCTGCGGTTTTTTCCAACATTTATTTTACAGTCTGTAGTTGAATTTAGACTATAATTTGTTTATTTTGGTATTATATTCACTGAGTTACAATCCTTCAAAGTAGAGCTATCAAAGCTGAAAAAATTCAGCTTTTCAGCAAGATTTTGTAATCTGTGACGTTTTTTAAACACCCATAACTCATTCGTTTTAAGTCGAATTGACCTTCGGTTTTTTCCAACATTTAGTTACTTTTATTTGGAAAGTTAATTTTTGCAAATTGCAATTTATAATATTATACATGAAACGTATTAAGTTTGCAAGTCATAATATTATACATCAATGTATATTACTTATACTCTATGCAATTAAAGTTGTACCGGTCCAAACGGGTCCAAAAACCAGAAAACCCGGACACGGACACGGACACGACTCATCCAGTCCGGTTCATGGTCCACAAAATTCTCCATAACCGGTCCGGTCCAAGAGCCGGTCCGGTCCAAATGCTCACCCCTACTATGGTTCGAACTCAGTAAAGCTCAACATAATACACAACATAAATAACGAAGACATAATGAAGGATATCACAATACTCAAAATAAGTACACAAGACCCTACGGTCACAAAAAATTACCACTCAAGGTAAATATAGTGAGAAGACTCACCTAGTAAGTAAGCAAATAGACCTCGTTCACGAACCATAGATCTAGCCTCCGCCTAACACATACGATAATTATCTCTTATTAACACTTAAATCACAACTGCAAATAAACCAAGTTATTTTCTCTTTCTAATCTCTTGGAATGGGTAAAAGACTATTCTACCCCTACATGGTCTCCATAATCACTGTCTTGACCAAACCCTAAAGTAAACAAAAGTCAACACTCGAGTCAACAGTCCATGTTGACCTGACTCGTTGAGTGCATCTATATAACTCGTCGAGTCCCCTCGTTCCTTTAGAAATGTCGCGAAAACCCAACGCAACTCGCGGAGTTACTCATGTCCAGACTTGTCCGGGAAAAACCTAGCCGACTCGTCGAGTCAGCTCGTCGACTTGTCGAGTGCCTTCAGACCCTTTTCTCATTCAGACTTTTTAAGGCAGAGCTACAACCCCAAACTCTAGATCTAGCCTCCCAAGGCTGAGATACCACGTAAAGATGTAAGCTTTATGTCCATGCATGGCACTTAGGGCTTGAAATGCCAAAACAACTTCCATTTAGGGTCCTAAGCAATAAAAATCTCCTCTAGCTTGATAAAGCTTGGACCCTTGGGCTTAAGGGACCTCACAAGGTCTAGATCTGAAGTCTCAATCTCTTGGCAAGCTCAAAATGCTCAAAGTCTCAAGGGAAGATGGAAAAGGCACTAAAAACTCCCTAGAAATGAGATCTAATCAAGATGAGGAGCAAGGTGGTGACTTTTACCTTCCAACAGAAGCTAAAGAGTGGATGAACACCGGATCCAATAGTCCCTTCTTGTTCCTTGCTTTGATACTCTTCTCTTCTCTTCCAAAAGTGCACAAAAATGCCCAAAGATTAGCTCTCTTTCTCTCTTAGATCAATATAGGCGATTAGGGTTTCACACAGGGGAGTGAGGTGGCTAGTTAGGCGGAAATGAGCTCTTAAGGTCCTTTAAATTGGACCTAACCCCGGAGATTTGGGGTTTCCTCTTATAGCACCAACTTGTCGAGTTGGTCGTAAAACCCACGTGACCAAATCCGCCTCTACTCGACGAGTTGGGGCATCCAACTCATCAAGTTGCTTAATCAACTCATAAAAATATATATAAATATTATACATAGGAGTCAAGATGTTACACTTTTTCTCCTGTAAAAATATGTATTTCATTGAAAAGTTTTGTATGAAAATCTTGAGATCCTTAGTTTGAGTTTGGAAGTACCATAGAGTTCATCCAAAGCCCGCAAACCAAAGCTCTGATACTAAATTGTAATACCTCAAATTTTAAACCAAAATTTTCATTTTTAAATTACCAAAATATTGTTTGTAAACCAAGTCATCAAAAACATAAGCGTCAAATACAAATCATCATCACAAAATATCATAGTATCACAAAATGCCCCAGTAACCAATTTCCAGTGAGTATGTACAATTAGACCTTTGCCTTCCCGTGATCCTCAGAAGTACCTCAAACACATAAACCAACAACTGTAAGCACGAAGCTTAATGAGTTCCCCAAGATACCACATACAAAACGACAAAAATAAATAGCTATAGGTTATCAGCAACACTAGGGACTATCAGCAGTCCCTGTGGGAAAATAGCACACACAGTGGGTTATCAGCAACCCTAGAGACTATCCGCAGTCTCAGTCACGCATAAACATCATAGCACAATAATCATAGTTAGAACCAGCTGGCCATCACAAATACAGCTATCCTACAACATAAGTTAGAATAAGTGAGGAGACTCACCTGATACTAACAACAGATAAATCTCACACCCAAACTACCACAACTTGACTCCACTTAATAACAAAACAATTAACTCTAATTAATAATTAAGTTCCTCAACTCAACTCACAAGTCCAAATTCCACAACTAATCCCTTTAAGGGAAAAAAAAGACCATTTTCCCCTTCAATGGTCCAAAACCCCAAATTTGACCAAAAGTCAAAAGTCAGCAAAAGTCAACTGCCCAATGCATATGTTGGGCTTACTCCTTCTTACTTGGGGTGTAAAACTCAAATCAATGGCCAATATAGAGAGGCGTGTCTACGCGGGGCGTAGCCAGGAGTACGTCCGACATACTCTTCCTTATCCATATTTATCAACTTTTATGTCTTAATCCGTTAAGACACCTATCCCAACTTTAGATCTGACCATAATAGAATGTCTTAACTCATAAATTCACCGAATTTAAGCCTTTGCTTGGCTTAAAAGAGCTTAAACCTTAAAACTCTAACTTAATCCATACTCAACACCACAAAACCCATGCATGGCTAGAAAGGGACCATCAAACAACCATTTTTATGAATCTACAAAACCTAAAACACATTACATATGAAAGGACATCTAATATGCTCTGGAGTATTCCATACCCACAAAGGTCCAAGCTTTATGGCAAAAAGCTCATAAAAACTCATCTATGGAGATCTAGAAGGAAACACATTAAGGTATAAACTTTATACCTTTAAAAGATGCACAAGGTGAAGTAGTTTCTGGATCCATAAGTATGCAAGCAACACCAACTTCTTCACTTGTCTTCTTCTTTAACAAAAGGCCACCAAAATCACCACCAAGCTTCAAGATCTTCACTCACAAGGAATACACTTGATATTAGGGTTTGGAAGGAGTGGAGGATGATTATGGGAGGTCCAAGGGTGAGTTAATGTATTTAAATAGGGGTGAAACCCTAAATTTTAAGGTTTAGAGGTTGGGCTAGTACACCCGACGTACCACATGTACCTCAACGTACTAGCATGGCTTCCGCGATCTCAGGCTTCTTATGAGTACGTTGCATGTACCTCATGTACGTCCAACATACGAGCTGAATTGCAATTCTTTTAACAACAATGGACCAATAATGCAAACTTAAAATAGGCCAAGGGCTACATTGAAAATACCTGAAAATCGGATGTTACACACACACTTAAAAAAAATACATAAAATAACGTTTATACATTATATACAAATTTTGAGGAAACTTGTAGGAAGATCTTATTAATTTGGAAGAATTAACGATTTAGTGTTATGACTTGCTAAACATGTCAAAAAGAGCAAAAGTGAAGAAATTTGCCGATTTTTTAGGCATTTGTATTCAATTTATTTTTTGGGCTTAATCGTTAATCATCATATCGTACTATATAATAAAGGAAGCATTTTTTGTTTTTCTACATCCATTTGAAATTCTCAAATTTTCATATTTCACCAAAAATATACTTAATTTATTAACTGAAATATATTGTTAATTATTAACATTGTCATTTATGGAAGACTTCTTGAATTATCAATATGATATGCTTCATTTGTTGACTTCAATATAGTATTAAATTCATAACTTAAATTAATATATCACATGAAATTAAAAATATAATATAAAATTTGAAACTTAAAATAAATAAGAAATAAGGTTTTAAAAAAATTCAATGTATTTAAGTTGAAAAAGTTGAAAGGAAAATATTAAATATGATAAATGTAAAATAACCTAAATCTAAAAGTCGAATTAACTAAAATATGTCTAAAAACTATTTTTTTAATAATCGAAATTCAATTTAGTTGTTTTTAATTAATTTATAATAATAATAGTTAAAAATAATATAAAATAATATAATAAATTATGTTATATTACAAACACTAGTTTATAATTTAAATAATCAACATGATGAAATTATTTTACATTACAAAGAGTTGATGATAATTTAAATAATTATCATGATGAAAATAAAAATCATAATCATAGTTAATTAAAATAGTTGAGAAATATAATAATTTTTATACACAAGTAAAACATGAATAAAGACCATTGAATGATTTGATTTTAATAAGTGTTATTTTATGTATTGTTCAAATTAATTATAATATTACACCAACTAAATATAATAATTATTATTTTATAGTTAATATAAATGACATAAATATTTTCAATAACATACGATACCAAAAGTTTAACTGCATAATTTTATTCCGCACAACGCAAGAATAAAAGAAGCATTTTTACTCTAACCATATTTATTTGAAACCTCCAAAATTATAACTTATTTTTACATTAATACAACAATTCATTTATAATTATAATTTCAATATTAATTATTTAGTATTTATAAGAATTTTAACAATAATAAGTACTTTGTAAAAATATTCTATAATTTTTTACTAATTATAAGTGGTTTCTAAAAGTACTAATATTAATAATAAGTAATATTAACAAAAAAAAAATATAAAAGCCATAACGTTAGATTAAAAAGAATTGTTGATAGTGTAAAATTTAAAGCCTAAAGTAAAATATCAAAAAAAAAATTAAATATTCAATGTATATCTTTTAAAATAGTTAAAAAGAAAAATATTAAATACAATAAATATACAAGAATATAAATCTAAAAGTCGAATTAGCTAAAATATATCCAAAAATATTTTTAAGAATAACTAAAATTCAGTTAAGATGTTTTTGACTTAATTTAAAATACAAATAGTTAAACATAAATAAAGTTATAAATTAAAATATGTTCATCACGTAAAACATGAGTAAAAATTATTAATTAATTGATTTTATTAAGTGTTATAATTAAATTTTCATAATAATTATAATTTTATATAAATTAAATATAATAATTATTATTTTAAAGTTAATATAAATAATATAAATATATTTAATAACAATATAACTAACGAAAGTTTAAGTATATAATTTTAATTTGAACAATGGGCACATAGGTGGCTAATTTTCTTAATATAATGAAATATTAGGTGTGAAACCTGTGTATTGCACGGGTTGATTTAAAAAAAAAAAAGATTAAACATTAGAATGGATAATATTTATTTCAAAAATACCACAAAATGACAAGTGTCAAAACTAATAAGACATTGATATGTATAAAAAAAAATCTTTATTTATTAAGCAGGATTTCTAAAAATTTTTGGGCTAAGTTGTGATATTAACCCTAATAAAGGGTTCTAACAGACAAAAGAAAGAAAGGGTGAAAAAAAGGATTGAAAGGGTGTTATATTTTATTTAACAGCCAAAAAAAGGTGTAATAAGTATTGAAAACAACAGGTAAATGTGAGAAGCAAACCACGCCATGCAAACGTCCCTTTCTAACATCTCTCGCCCGCCTCTGGCGCGTCT
>NC_056629.2:10343162-10423162 GCF_002870075.4 Lactuca sativa
TAAAGTGGTCAAAACTAATAAGACATTGATATGTATAAAAAAAAAATCTTTATTTTATTAAGCAGGATTTTCTAAAAATTTTTGGGCTAAGTTGTGATATTAACCCTAATAAAGGGTTCTAACAGACAAAAGAAAAGAAAGGGTGAAAAAAAAAAGGATTGAAAGGGTGTTATATTTTATTTAAACAGCCAAAAAATGTGTAATAAAGTATTGAAAACAACAGGTAAATGGTGAGAAAGCAAACCACGCCATGGCAAACGTCCCTGTCTAACATCTCTCGCCCGCCTCTGGCGCGTCTGCAGCCCTTTTTTCTCTGGTCACCCCACACATACACACAATCAATAGGAGTCTCTCTCCTCTCTCCTCCTCTCCTCTCTCTCTCTCTCTCTCTCTCCTCCTCTCTCTCTCTCTCTCTCTCTCTCTCTCTCTCTCTCTCTCTCTCTCTCTCTCTCTCTCTCTCTCTCTCTCTCTCTCTCTCTCTGCTCTCCTCTCTCTCTCTCTCTCTCTCTCTCTCTCTCTCTCTCTCTCTCTCTCTCTCTCTCTCTCTCTCTCTCTCTCTCTCTCTCTCTCTTCCTCTCTCTCTCTCTCTCTCTCAAGTACAAGTTGCATCACATCTATCCTTTCAATGAAAAAAAAATACTTTTGTAGAATCCCCCGTCTAGACTATGGGATTTAATTAATTGATATAGTTTGGTTTAGGTTGATTCCTATTGATCAAAAAAATTTATGAAAACAACATTATTTCATATAACTTAAGATTATATTACATCATGGCCGTTCATATAACGTGGTATATTTTCGGTAGTTTGAATCAAATTTTTTGAATTTTCACATTAGACCACATAGTTCAAATTAAAGTTCTAAAAATGTGGCATGAATGAAGAAATTGAATAAGAAAACGCCAAGTCTAGAAAAATATGGGGAAATAGCACAAAAACTATTTCAGACCGGTCTATAGTTACTCTCAAAACGGCGGTCTTTGGTTGGATTGATATCAAAAAAAATTGGCCGTTTTTTTAGACCGGTCATTATTTGTCTTTGTAAATTCGAGACCGGTCCACTCTTACGGACATTTTGTCTGGTTCAAAACCGAGTTTTCTGAATCAGCGTTGGCTCTTCTGTTGCAGTTTCATTTTTTTTGTCACATTTTTTTTTTCGGATTCATATAAAGATATGAAAGCATTTCATAATGTTATTTAACTTGTAAAACATAAACATATCATTAAATTTTAGTATATAAAAGTTTGAATAACATTACATACTTGTAAAACCTAAACAAAAGACAAAACTGTGAGAATGGTTATTGTGGTATGTTGCAAATTGTCACTTTAGTCTAAACTTGTTTAGACTATCATGATAATGTAACATCCCAAAACAATATAAAATTTTCATTTTTAAAATCCAAACAAAAACCATAATTGTTTGCAAAACATAGTTCCCAAAAGTAATAATAATCACGAATCAAAGTATCCCAAAATCACATATCATAAAACCAGAAGAATGTGCACGATCATGCCTTAGCTTTCTCCCGATCATATGAAGTACCTGAAACATAGAACTGAAATTGTAAGTCAAAGCTTAGTGAGTTCCTCTAAAGTACCCTACACAATAGAACATATACAATCATGCATGCTAGGTCCAATCAATCATCAGACTGGAATACCCTCGGGCCCACAGCCATCGGGTTGGATTATCCCCGCCCCAATTAGTCATCGGACTGGAATACCTCGGCCCAATCAGTCATCAGACTGGTATACCCTTAGGCCTACAACCATCAAGTTGGAATACCCTCGGTCTGTTGGCTCACACACATAACAGTAAAGCCTCAACCTAAAACCGTACTATGTCGACATATGCAACAAATAAATATATAACCGGTCAATAGGCAAACAGGCAGATCCAACCGATCACTACAACATAACAACATCCTATATATCACGATACATATCTAACATATCACTACATCATAACAACATTCTATATACCAGGATACATAACTTAGTGGGTCGGTATTGGTGTCTTTGACTCACATGTACAATGAGGAAAACTCACCTCACAGTCTGACAAATAGTTGAACAATACACTGTTCTAAATACCAGCTCTACAGGTCACCTATGCAACAAAAAAATGACCAAATCTAAAAACTCAGATCCAAATACCCAAAATTATGTTAGGTCAAACTTGGTCAAAATCCTCGTCAAAGGTCAAAAGTCAAAATTCAACGAGTAAACTCAGACTAAGTACGCTTAGCGTACTCAGCCAGTACACCCAGCATAGTGCACTCCCTTGATCTGGATATGGGGTCTCGACTAGGTATGCGCATCGTACCATCTGGTAATCCCGTCGTAATAGGTTGCCACATTTTCATTTCAATTGTGCTCTTATGTCATTAAGCCATCCAAACTTCAGATCCATGTCCAAATCATCATTCCAAATCTAAGAGTTTCCACCTTTATAACTTCCCATGTGTTGTGTCATGTTCTTAGATGGTTTGGATGCTTGATGATGCAACTGCTTTGGGAGATTCCCTGAGAACATAATCACAGAAGAACCGTTAGAGGACGACTAGGTGTTCTCCCGGCACATCACTCTGACGATCAAGTTAGTTTTCTGAGAGAGAGAATTAGGGTAAACTTAGTGAAAGAGAAGATGGATCTCTCCCGTGAGATGGAAGAGATCCTTTTATACATGTTGCTAACAGATCATGACGAGTGTCTCTCGTGAGCGTGATACGTGGCCTCGTCTTACTGGGAGAGCTATTCACGCTAACTAACCACCAGGTAATGTTAGTTCTGGGCGTCACGTCAGCTATTTGTAGCTTTCTCATTGGTTGTGTGTGAATGAGGAGATCACATGGGATGTTTTTCCCTTGTGACGAGAAATGAGATGTCGCTCCGGCTTTGGCTCTCTGAGGCCAATAACGGGTCTTAGCCAAGGTAGTAACATCTCTGTTACATTTAACATAGCCGTTAGGTAACGTTAACAAGTCCCTTAGACCAGTAAGCTTCTGCGTTCGTGGCATAGTAGAGTTGTTATGGTCTACTCATAGATACGTGGCGAACTGTTATTGACAGCTTGTGCAGTTGCCAGGGTGAAATCACCAATGTTATGTGGTTTCATCATGAGGACGGTTCGTTGACTCATTGATGGCATTACAGCCCCAGTTCCTCCTAACGTTTTCCTCATTTCCTTCAACTCGTTCATGAGAAAAACCCTCTAAACCTTTCCTTCGTATTTTCCATGGCTACTGCTCGTGATTTATGAAGAGATCTTACCATCGAGGAATGGGAGTCTTTCAAGTTCCGATTCGGGTTCGTTCCCAAACACGACATACAAATTCTTTTGCCTGATGTGTCACTATATAGCCCACCAGAGGGCAAAGTCGGGATTCCGATCGCCCTAATCGAGGCAGGTCTTTGTTTGCCTACCATCGATTTCTTTAATCTTATGATCTATGAATACGGTTTTTCAGTGAAGGAGCTAACTCCTATTGCTATAAACAAGATAATAGGCTTCGAGCTCCTGTGCCACGCTCTAGGTCATCAACCGACTGTTCTGGCATTCAAGCACTTCTTCAACGCTTCCACTCAATCTGGGACCCAAACCTTTTCTCGAACCCTTTCTTGCCGGCGGGGAGTCCGTACCCTTATTCATGACCAAAAGTCCAAGAAGAACAGGAGAAGTTCTTGTGGGTGAATAGTGATCTTGTGGTGCTTGGCTACCCAAGGGTTAAGGCGTATGTGGACCGAGCTCCCACTCTTTTTGGTGCTGACAAGGAGCTGGCTGACAACTTGGTGAAGCTCAGCATCGATGGCAAGGATTGGCCCGATTTCTTTTCGGCCGCCGGTGGAATGAGCGCCGCTTGGAGGGCTTGTGGGAAGATGCCTGAGCTCTTTGTTGCGAAGAAAGGTATAACACTCTTTTTTCCCTTGCCCCCCCCCCTATTTTTTTAAGGGAAAACACGTTGAAATTAGGGTTTTGGCTAACCGTCGTTGCTTTCATTCTGACTCTAGGTGGGGAGGAAATTATACCCTTGGATAGTGCCCTTCAAGGTTTGTTTGAGGGTGAAATTCAATGCCACAAAGTTGACCTTGTGGAAGCTCTGCCACCTCCTGTTTCTGTTCAAGGAATCAAGGCTTCACACGAGTCTCCCACCGGTGCAGGCAGTGCCACTAGTTATGGTGCTAGTGGTGACGATGAGTCGGATTTCCAAGACGTCGTTGTCACTGGTGCTTCCCAGAAGGATCCTACCCCTTTTGGGTCTCCAAGAAGTCTTCGTTGTGTCAAGAGACGCTTCGCAGTTCTGGAAGCCTTTACCGACGGTCTTGCCAATATCGTTAGCTCTGAGCCCCCTGTTCGCAAGAAACGCAATCTGAGTTTCTTGCTTGAGGGTTCCAGGAGCTCCACCCGTGCCCCCGATGAGGTCCTTCGAAACTGTCGGAGGGGGCATAGAATCGGGCAATTGAATTGCCCGATCGCATAGCAGAATAGAACGCCGACAAGGCCAAACCCATTACCACCGCTAGAAGTGCCGAGGCGAAGACCCTTCGCCTTCCTATGGTCCCGCATCAACTTCTTTTGAAAAAACCACAACTGCTCCTCGTTTTGCAGGTTCTCATCCGGATGCATATAAGCCGACTTGGAATTTGTCAGCCCAGGATATTGTCTCCGATCATGACACCGCTTTGGAGTGGTGTCAGCACGCTTTTTCCTCCCACCACTACTAAGGCCTTAAGCGTCCTATCTGATGAGCACATGGCCGACGGCTTGCGCTATGCTACAGCTCAGGTGTCGTCGTACTTGGTTGTGGCCGCTGGACTCATATCTAACATGGAGACCCTTTAGTCTGATGCTAACCTGAAGAGTATTGAGTGTGAGAAACTAAGAACCCAATTGGAAAAAATGGATATTGACAAGCACTGTTAGGAGGCTGAGCGGGAGGTGGTGTTGCTTGAGATGGCAAACTTAGCCGATCAAGTGGTAAAGCTGGAGGAGGAGGCAAGGCATCTGGATGATCATGTGGGGGATTTCAGTTTGGAGAATGATGGGCTAACCAAGCGGACATCATAATTGGAGGTTGATATGGTTAGTGAGAGTACTGCGAAATGGGTGCTGGAAAAGGATGTCTCGTGGATCCTCAGCGACGGGATTAGCAGGATGGTGGACAGGATGGTCGAGAGCCCATAATTTCTCCCGGGCTTGGTGCATGTGCAGAAGGCTTGTGTTGTTGCTGGTGTGGAACAGGGTAAAAGGATTGTTTGGGAGCAGGTGACCGCCGGGGAATTTGATCCAAAGGCTGACGAGAATGTAGCTGCCAGAACTCAAGAGATGGAGGATGCCCTGGTGTCTTTCACTGAAATAGACTTTGCTAGCCACCTTCGCCTGAGTAGTTTGGATATGGTTGAACTTCATAATCTTTTCCAAGAAACCCAGGGCGAAGGGTTGGACCCTAGCCCAAGCTCTACTCGTGGTAACAAGTAGCCCTTGCTAAGGGACTCGTTTTGATGTAATCCCTTGAACAATATTTTCTTTTTCTTTATTCTATTTTTTTTGTCTATTTTGCCCTTTGTGGCCATTTGAAAGTTCGGGAGTCCGACAATCATGACAATGTTTCTTTTATACTCGTGGGTATGAATGTTTGGTATTACTGCACATATTCTTTTTTCGCCTCATGTATGGTTTATGTTGGCCAGTACATGGTATTTATGCAGGGTTTTCTTGTACCCCTGTTTTGGGTTTTGTTATTGGTGAACTCTTTATGCTTTAGCAAGGCTGGTATTTGAAAATTTTGTTCTAATTTGCTGCTTAAAGACCCTAGGTGTAGCCAAGATCGTCATCTTGGGGCTCACCCGATTTTGCTTTTCTGTTTTATTGGTGGAAGATTATGATCATTCTACACTCATGTCACATGTCTGTTTGTATGTTTGCTATGATGTAAATGATGAAATGTTTTGGGAGGAAGGTTATGAGCCTTCTATATGAAAACTCCCTGTTTGCCTCCTTGTAACAATTTTGCTCGTGTGACGTTGCATGATCAATCCTTATTGTCACACGGTAAATGTACACAACCTCTTTGTTTTGTAAAATAAGGTGCATCTAAATTTCCCTTTCTGTTGACTCTAGTTTTGCTTAGAGTGTAATAAAATTGAAAGAATAAAGTAATTCTTGTTGATTACATTTACATGTTAGAATTAATACAAAATGCCTTTGCTAGCATTGATTCTACCTTTAACACTCGTTTTAAGAGTAAATACGAGGCATGCTCTGCGCATTCCACGTTCTTGGAATGGCACGTCCGCCCTGAGCTTCTAGGACATCAACACCATTCTTATGGGCTTCCACGATTTTGTTTGGTCCTTCCCACGTCACACTGAGTTTCCCCAATGGTTCAGCATGGATAGAATCGTTCTTTCTTAGCTCCCATTCTCCGACTTTGAAACTCTTGACCCGAACTTGGGCGGTTGTAATAGCTCTCAGTCCGTGACTTATACAGTGCTTGGCGCATCTGTGCTGCTTCATGTTTCTCGTCGAGCATATTTAGGTCTTGGCGTCATCCTTCCTCATTGACTGCCTCCTTGAAATTTTCCGTTTAAAAGGAGCCAATAATTATATCCAATGGGAGGACCGATTCCGTCCCATAGGTTAGACTGAAGGGCGTTTGTTCCATGCTAGACCTTGTTATGGTGCGATAATACCATAACACTGTTGGGAGCTCATCCACCTAGGTGGACTTTGATCTGGGCATCCGTTTCTTTAAACCATTGACTATGGTTTTGTTGGATATCTTCGTTTTTCCGTTGGCCCGAGGATGCGCCTGCAGAAGAGAACTGAAGGTGGATTTTCTTGTCCTCACACCATTCCTTGAAGGGACTTCCTTCAAACTGCGTGTTGTTGTCACTTATAAGGATCCCAGGAGTTCCAAAGCAAGCTAAGATGTTCTTTTTCATGAACTTTATCATCTGTTTGCCAACGACAGTGGCCAGTAGTTCCACTTCTATCCACTTGGTGAAATAGTCCACGATCACCAGTAAAAACTTTACTCCTCCCGGCGTCGGTGAAAATGGTCCCATTATGTCGATCCCCCATTGGTGGAAGGGTCAGGGGATGGTGATGCTTGTCAATGGCATGGCTGGTTGATTTTGGAAAGGGGCAAATGCTTGGAATTCCTTGCATTTCTTGGTTAAGGCTGAGACATCGTTGTACGCGTCCGACCAGTATACTCCTAGGCAAAGTATCTTGCCTGTGAGTGCGCAGGCGCCTTCATGTGCTGCCATGTCCCAGAATGGCTTTCTTCGAGAAATACCTGCCCCTCTGTCTTGGAGATGCACCTGATCCACATGCTTAAATATCCTCTCTGGTACAACTAATTGTCCCTTACGACGAGATGCGGTTATTTGATTTTAACTTTTCTTGCTTCCTGTGGATCATTCAGAAGAACGTCGTGGCGTAGGTAATCAACGAATGGTTTTGTCCATTCTGGAGGGACTGATATGGTATTGACCTTCTGGTTATCAATACTTCTCTTCGGGAGCACTTCGGCTGGCACATTCTTTGTTAAGCGATCATAGGAAGTTGAGGCTAACTTGCTGAGAGTGTCCGCCCTTGCATTCTTTACCTAGGAGATTTGTTTTATGGAAAAGATTTTGAACGTGTTGGTTAGACTTCAGATTGCATCTAGGTATTTCTTCATCCTTGAGTCTTTAACCTCGTACGTTATTGATATGTGCATATCTACACATATATTTTACATCATATATTAATACTTTTAGCTATAATTATGCTTATTATAGAACAAAAGGTACTTATTATGTTTAATATCTGTTATGTAGCATAAAAGACATGCTCGGAAGCAACATGGAAGCTGGAAGCAGGAAAATGCAAGCTTAGGCAAGAAGAAAACACAAGAAAGATGTTGTTGGATAGCTTGACCCTTCATCAGTATTTTGACCATATCTCATGACTCATAACTCCGATTGACGAGATTCAAAATGATCTGAAAACTAGACACAATTTCGGATGACTTTTGTGTTGCGATAAAAGTCAGATTTTCAACCACCATGACGTGGTGACCTCACCACGACGTGGTGAATGGAATCTTCATGATTCTTGACGCCGACTTGAAGAATACGGGATAAACTTGAGGACTACGACGTGGTGACTTTACCACATCATGGTGTCAAGATTTTTGGTAACTATATATATCTCGGACACTAGGTCGATTCCAGGAAAGAGAGGACTGAAGGCTGCAACTATTAACGAAAAAATACCCTTCCAAGACCCCTTTAGGGCAGAACTCAACTAGAGATCAAAGGATAAAGAGATTGGAGCAAGGATACACATTCGGTTTGCCTAGTTTAATCATGATTAGTCTAGTTTCCCTTATGTTTATGTGTTTCCCAACTGTGATTATGGGCTAAAAACCCTTGCTTTCGTTTAGATTAGATGAACTCCTAAATATTATGTGTTGATTTCTTGTTTGATGGATTGATGAAGTTGGTTTTTCCTTTAAATATTGTTTGATAAACCTAAACCTAGCTAGTTGAAGTATCTATCTTCATTGCCTAGTTTCAAGTTTTGTGTAGTTAAACTGCAGTTAATTGCATGAAAATTGATTTACCTAGTTGTTTATGACCATTAAATTGCTAGAGCTAGAGATTGACCATATCCTAGTGTAGGTGATAAGTTAGTTGCTTAAATGTGTTAGAGAGCAGTATTTGATCATAATATTTGCTTGATTACTAGACTTGACCATAGAATAGTAGTTTGTAGATTCTATCATTCAGAGTCCAAATTACCTTTAAAATCAATTTAGTATCCTTAACTTGCATGATCATTTGGGTTAAAGTTATTAAATTGACTTATGCTAGTTAGTCTGACCATGATGACTAGTAACTTTTATTTTGTAACTAATGGAAATAATCCATTGACTTGAAATCAACCATAGGAAAAAGGAAGGATTCGAAGCTAAACGAGAGTATCTTTTATTCTTGGTTTTAAACTGTCTTTCTAGTTGTTTACTTTAGTAATTAGTTTGTTATTTTAATTTAAGTTTTTCTAAACTTGTAAAATCAGATACAAACCCCCCATTTTAGTTGTTTTTCTTAGTTTAGCTTTTAGTGATTATTTTATTAATTAAATACCGTTCCCTGTGATCGACACCCGACTTACCCTAGCCATACTATAATCTGACTAGGTAAACCGCCTATAGGTGCATAGTTAGTATAAGTTTGTTAGGTTATAAATTTAAAAGTTGATGGGTATAATTTGCGCACATCAAGTTTTTGGTGCCGTTGCCGGGAAACGCCTTATTTGATTTTTAATTTAATTAATTTTAGTTATTCGATCCTTTTTGTGGGTTAAAAACAGCAAAAAGTTATTTTTCAACATTTATTTTATTTTATTTTATTCGTTTGGACATCAACCACGTCGTCGGAACCTTGGCCACGTTGTGATCACGTTCCAGGCAGTTTTTAGTTTTAGTTTTTGTTCCTTTTTACGTGTTTTTTTAGTTTTTTTTGTAGGAAATATGGGGGACATCACGACCATGTCAATGGAAGAGTACAAGAGATATATGAGGAACGAAAAAAGATGGGGTCTTGATCAACCAAAAATCCCAACCACGGCAAAGTTTGAACTTCCAAGGCACATTATTAATATGTTAAGGGAACTACCTATTTATGGGAAGGAGCACGAGGACGCTTTTGAGCATATAGAAGGGGTGGTGGAGATTTCACATTATTTTAATGCACCAAACGTGAGTGAAGATGCGGTGATGCTTCAACTTTTACCGGTCACGTTGAAGGGTGAAGCAAAAGAATGGTTAAAATCTCTTCCCTTTGGAGTAATCACGAGATGGGGTGATTTCAAGACTGAGTTCATAAACCAGTTTACCCCTCCTTCGAAAGTGGCAAAGCTTAAAAGAAACATACAAAATTTTCAACAATTAGAAGGGGAGTCATTATACGAAGCTTGGGAACGTTACAAGAGATTGTTATGACATTGCCCTCAACATGACTTTAAGTGCAACAAGAAATATCGATATTTTATGATGGAGTCAATGTGTGCACTCGTCAACTTCTAGACTCGCAAGGGCCCATGACAAAGAAGAATCTGACAACAAATAAAGCTTTGATTGAAGAATTCGCTAAGCATTCAAGAGAGTATCACAACTCAATGGATGATTTCACTAGAGGAAAGTCAAGTAAAGATGGATGTCAAGATACTATCAGTGCAGTAATTGCAAAGCTCGATGCAATGGAAGAAAAGATCACAAACTTGGGTGGACCAATTCAAGATAGATGCGGAGTTTGTGGAGGACCCCATTCTACTAAGGATTGTGAGTTGGAGTACAAGAGATCTCAATACATGACAAAATATCAACAACTAGAGCATAATCTCTACCGCCTAGAACGAGTCCAATCTGAGAAGATAGATACTCTCGAGTCGATGCTATTCAGATTCATGGAAGCTATCGAAAAAGGACATGATGCAACTAATTCAACACTTAGAGTTCAACAAGCATCTATTTTGAGCATCCACACACAATTTGGGCAATTAACAAAACTTTTACAAGAAAAGCTATCGGATTTACTTTCAAGAAAAGTCGAGCCAATCCTTATGGATCAAGTCATGGTCGTTGATATAGAAGAAGAAAATGAATTGGAGCATATGAAGGACCTTGAAGAGTAGTCTAATCAGTCACTAGAAGTAAAAAGGAAAGAATAAGAAAAAGAGTATCGTGAAGCTTCTCAGTCGCCACGATGTGGAGACAATAGTGCCACATTGTGGGCGATAAAAGAAAATTATGATTTCTCAGTTGTTGAGCCGTATCTACCACCTCTTCCTTTCCCATCTCGTGCTAATGCTAATTTGGTGAAACAAAAAAACACGAAGTTCCTTAATCATGATGAATTTAAACTCATGGAGGAAGAAGAGTGGGAGGAGCCTTTATCAAAAGAGCAATTGGAAAAAGAAGTGAATTATTCAAAACCTCCAGCGTCAACGACAATGATGTTTGAGGTGTTTGATTTTGCAAGACCACCAAATCTAGTAACAGAGGTGATTGAAGAAAAAGAAGAAGAGAGTGATGAGTCTTATTTTGACAAGAAAAACCCGGAAAGTGACAAGACAAAAGCTAAAGACACGGGAATGAGGAAAGAACCCAAGCAGAAACATAAAGAAGATGTCAACCCAACAATGCAAGAAAGTTCAAGAAAGGAATTCAATAGAAGGGTTGCTTACAAACGAGTAAGGTTGAAGATGATGGAGAACGGGAGGTTACACTTCCACCCGATGCAACGTAGAGTGGGAAGGAGTTCGGCTGACGACTCTTCAAAAAGAAGCACTTCTCGGGAGGCAACCCGATTTTTATGAGTTTGCAGTTTCTTTTCCTTTTGATTTGTTTTAGTTTTTAATTTTTTATTGTAAAATTTTTAGTTTTTTTAGTTTAACCGAATGATGATGTGTTTCTCTAGTTCTTGATCTTATTTTGTAGCGTTAAACGAAAGTGAAGCAGTGAAG
The DNA here is from genome assembly GCF_002870075.4 of Lactuca sativa. Lineage (NCBI taxonomy): Eukaryota > Viridiplantae > Streptophyta > Magnoliopsida > Asterales > Asteraceae > Lactuca > Lactuca sativa. The sequence continues at coordinate 10,354,683 of NC_056629.2, forward strand.
GAGCTTAATTTGAAGAAGTCGTTCGACTTTTGAAGATCATAATTGAAGAACAAGCTTTTGAATAAGTGTGGGGTTCCCACATAATGAAGAAAAAATCATTTTGAAGCATAGTTACTGAAAAGAAGACAACATGACGTGGACATCATCAACACGTCGTGGCAGTGGTTCAACACATTTTTTTTCATGATGGTTATTTAATTTCATTTGATCTGGCACATTTGCATTCACAAGAAGCTTTCCAAGTATTATATTTAGAGTTCGAGTGAGGTTATTATTGACAAAAGAAGGTTCTATATAGAGAAAGATAAGAAAACTACGAGAGAAGCGAGATTTGAGCAATTTTTCGAGTTTTTTTATGCGTCAATAAATGAGGAGTCATGCGTAACAGCTTTGTACATTCGTTGGTGCCACATATATTCCAGAAATCAGCTTATTCTAGCACCGATTATTGAAATTTCAAGACCAACACGTCGTGGTAATCCCCGCCACGTCGTGTTGTCGCAGTCAGAATACAAGAAAAATAATTTGTTTGAGCCACCACGAGGTGGTGCTTTTCGAGTCTGATCCCGTACTTTCACTAGTCTAAGTATTCATGAGTGGCATTCCAATTCTATATTGAATTCCATGGTATGGATGAGCTGTTCCCACACCATCGAATTTTATTTTACGCTATGCTGAAGTAATGTCCCGACTGCCACCACATGGTTGACGCTTTCCTATGTCGTGGGGGAGTTTTTCATCACATCAGGAGGCTGCCATTCTACTTTCCAATTCCGTTTCCACACTTTGGAGCAAGCTAGAGATCCTATAGACGATTCAAGATGCATCTTGTATCCCATGGGAGTCTGTTCCTTTTTCCCCTCTTTTTATATTATATGTTTTGCATAACATACAATGAGGGCATTGTATGTAATAAGTGTAGGGTAGGGGATCGAAAAAGTAAATTTAAAATTGTTTAATAGGTTTGAAATAATAATCTAAAAATTTAATCTAGTAATAGTTTGAACTTTAGTTGCTAGTGTAATATGGGATGATCCGATGAGAGTTCAAATGTTTAACCGAGCCAATACATGTTATAGTATATTTGTGAAAGGTCATGAGTTATGAAAAGGTAGTCTGGTAGTTTTTATGGCATAATATGTTTTGCAGCCTAAACCTTAAATCTATCCTGTAAAGCTTATGTAGTTATTGCACATAGACTAATACCTTTAACCAATAAAGATTGAAGTTAAGCACCATTGCTTAAGCATGTAGGATTTGAGTGAAAAAGAAAAAAAAAAGTGAGATATATATTAAAAAAAAGGAGAGAAATTACCAAAAAGTTGTAAGAATTTTGGAGCTATCAAAGCATGAAGATCAAAAGATAAAAAAAATTATGAAAAAATTTGAAAAGTTGAAGATACCAAAAAAAAAATCAAACAAAAAGGTGGTGAATTCAAAGAAATCAAAGATCAAATATCAAAGAAGTGAAGAATTCCAAGAGCTCAAATTTGGTATCTAAAGTTGTAATTTCTAGATTATGTATGCTTGGGTTGCTTAACCAAAAATACCTTGAGGTTAAGAAAGAGTTATGGGGATTGATTTGGAGGGTTGCAGAAATGAGTGTCGTATAAACTAAGGGGTGAAGGTTCATAAGGATTGTGAGTATTTAGGATTGGGGAAGTTGTTAGGATTTTAGACACAAATATGTGCGTTGAGGTCTTGGTATAATGGTTGAGTTCAAAATGGATTGTTCTATATGATGGTGGTGATGAAGGTTTGAATTAAAATTAATTAGTTTTGCTTGAGGGCAAGCAAAAGACAAGTGTGGGGTATTTTGATATGTGCATATCTACACATATATTTTACATGATATCTTAATACTTTTAGCCATAATTATGCTTATTATAGAGAAAAAGATACTTATTATGTTTAATATCTGTTATGTAGCATAAAAAACATGCTCGGAAGCAACATGGAAGCTGGAAGCAGGAAAATGCAAGCTTAGGCAAGCAAAAGACACAAGAAAGATGTTGTTGGACAACTTGACCCTTTGTTAGTATTTTGACCATGTCTCATGACTCGTAACTCCGATTGACAAGATTCAAAATGATATGAAAACTAGACACAATTTCGGATGACTTTAGTGTTTTGAGAAAAGTCATATTTTCAACCACCACAACGTGGTGAATGGAATCTTCACGATTCTTGACGCCGACTTGGAGAATACGGGATAAACTTGAGGATCACGGCGTAGTGACTTTACCACGTCGTGGTGTCGAGATTTTTGGTAACTATATAACTATATATATATATATATATATATATATATATATATATATATATATATATATATATATATATATATATATCGGACATTAGGTAGATTCCAGGAGAGAGAGGACTGAAGGCTGCGACTATTAACGAAAAAAATACCCTTCCAATACCCCTTTGATGGCAGAATTCAACTAGAGATCAAATCATAAAGAGATTGGAGAAAGGATTCGCATGTACGCATTTGGTTTGCCTAGTTTAATCATGATTAGTCTAGTTTCCATTATGTTTATGTGTTTCCTAGCTGTGATTATGGGCTAAAAACCCTAGCTTTCGTTTAGATTAGATGAACTCCTAAATACTATGTGTTGATTTCTTGTTTGATGGATTGATGAAGTTGGTTTTGCTTTAAATATTGTTTGATAAATCCAAACCTAGCTAGTTAAAGTTTCTATCTTCATTGCCTAGTCTCAAGTTTTGTGTAGTTAAACTGCAGTTAATTGCATGAAAATTGATTTACCTAGTTGTTTATGACCATTAAATTGCTAGAGCTAGAGATTGACCATATCCTAGTGTAGGTGATAAGTTAGTTGCTTAAATGTGTTAGAGAGCAGTATTTGATCAGAATATTTGCTTGATTACTAGACTTGACCACAGAATAGTAGTCTGTAGATTCTATCATTCAGAGTCCAAATTACCTTTCAAATCAGTTTAGTATCCTTAACTTGCATGATCATTTGGGTTAAAGTTATTAAATTGACTTATGCTAGTTAGACTGACCATGATGACTAGTAACTTTTATTTGGTAACTAATGGAATTAATCCATTGACTTGAAATCAACCATAGGAAAAAGGAGCGATTCGAAGCTAAACGAGAGTATCTTTTATTCTTGGTTTTAAACTCGCTTTCTAGTTGCTTACTTTAGTAATTAGTTTGTTATTTTAATTTAAGTTTTTCTAAACTTGTAAAATCAGATAAACCCCCCCCCCCCCATTTTAGTTTTTTTCTTAGTTTAGCTTTTAGTAATTATTTTATTAATTAAATACCGTTCCCTGTGATCGACACTCGACTTACCCAAGCTATACTATAATCTGACTAGGTACACTGCCTATAGGTGCATAGTTAGTATAAGTTTGTTAGGTTATAAATTTTAAAGTTGATAGGTATAATTTGTTCATATCAGTTATATTTACCTGGTTTGTGATATGCAGTGAATTGTTGAGGGCTGATAGTTGCTTTGTGCCAACTTCCTTGGCGAGCCTCAATCTTGCTAGGAGTGCTTCTTACTCTGCCTCATTGTTGAATAATTGAAAGTCAAATCGCTACGCATAAGTGATCTTTTCGCCTTTGGGGATCTGAAAGATCAGGACTGCGCCTGTGCCTTCCTTACTTGATGCGCCATCAGTTTACAACCTCTAGAGTTCCTTATCGGCCTTAGGCTCGAGTTAGTCAGTGGAGATTTTCGTTGGTACCCCCTTGATGGTATCTGAGATTTCGACCAGAAAATCTGCAAGAGCCAAGGCTTTGAAGTTGGTCCTGGGGTGGTATTGGATGTCGTGCTCACTCAACTCTATGGCCCATTCGGCCAGGTGCCTGGATTCTTTTTGGCCTTAGTAGCAGTTGCTTTATTGGGTAACTAGTCAGAACATCCAACTTGTAGGTCTGGGAATATCTCCGTAGTCACCTGACTGCATAAACCAAGGCGAAGACCAGCTTTTTCGAGGCCGGGTAATTGACTACTGGCCCTTGCAGGGCCCTGCTAAAAAAATGAATGGGGGATCTACTTTCCCTCTCTCTCGACTCTTAGTATAGAGGAGATGGCCTCTTCAGACACTGCTAAGTAGATTTGTAATGTCTCCCCTAGGAGTGGGCAGGCAAGAGTCAGGAGTTGTTGTAGGGCGTCTCTTAGTTTTTGCAATGTCGCATCTACTTCATCTTCCCATTTAAACTGTTTTTTTTTGTTTTTTAAACATCCTTTGAGTGTCTGGTACAGGAGAAGTGTTTTCTCTGCAAATTTGGCAATGAGCCTTCCCAATGCTTTCAACCTACCGTTGATATCCTATAGCCATTTGAGGTTGTGGGCAGTTTTCGATTCGAGGAAATCTTGTATTTTAGTGGAATTGGGGAGAATCCCTTCTTTGGATACCTAATACCCAAGGAATTGCCCTTCCTCGACTCTAAAGGTGCCCCTAGCTGGGTTTAACTTCATTTGTGCTTTAACTAGCATTCTGAAGGTTTCTTCCACATCCCGGAGTAATGTTTCCTCATCGCAGATCTTGATTACCATATTGTCAAAGTAGACTTCGATAGTCCTGTCAATTTGGTCGGCGAATACCTTGTCCATCAGCCTATGATAAATTCAATTATGCCATGGATCGTTGATGGTACGAGGTGCAGTGAGGAGATTGCCAATCGTCCGAGCAGTACATTGTGTTCTGTCGGATATCGGATCATAGGGAATTTGATTGTTCTTGTGATTCGATCCCGCTCGTTGTAACTGACCATCATTTAGGGCAGTCGGATTATGCCCAATGGCCACAAATTGTGTCCAGTGAATCCTATCAACGGCCACCCGGTTGGGGCTATAACCCCTCTAGCCACGCGTCTGGTAGTTGTCTAAAACAATGCTCGTAGAGTATATCAGAGCAACTACTGTTGTCGATATATGTTCGATGGATTTTTGTGTAACCAATAAATCCAGATGTGAGGGGCAGGCCTCTCGAATCCCAGTTCAATGGTCTGGGATCGTTGTTCAAAAAATAGATTTTGAGTAGATTTCTCGAGAGTGCCTCTATTTCGTCCCCTGCTTGATGAGTCGTGTTTCTCTTATGAGCATGAGAGGTAGTAAGTACTTCCATGCCGTCATGCGGAGCTTTCTGTAGCAGATCAGGATGCGATATCGCCATCTGAGACAATGAACCATTCAATGACAGTTGTCGGAAACTACTCTGGAGTACTGGCCCCGTAACCGGTGAGATCTACCCTATGAGCGCCTATATTGGAGTCTGGGTTCTATATTCATCGTGGTGTTCATTAGTTATCACCACCGGTATTCAAAACACATCTGGTATTGCAAGCGGAGGTTTTGACGGACATAGATCCCTGTTTTACGAAGAACTAGTGTTGTTAATTTCATGTACCACCCTGAGGATACGTCTGGATGGCGCCAAATGTTGCTACATGTTCTCAGATGGTTTGGATGCTTCATGATGCAACTGCTTTGGGAGTTTCCCTGAGAACAAAATCATGGAAGAACCATCAGAGGACGACTGGGTGTTCTCCCGGGACGTCACTTCGACAATCAAGTTGGTTTTCTGAGAGAGAGAATTAGGGTAAACTTAGTGAAAGATAAGATGGATCTCTCCAGTGAGATGGAAGAGATCCATTCATACTTGTTGCTAACAGATCGTGGGGAGCTTCTCTCATGAGCGTGATACGTGGCCTCCTCTTACTGGGAGAGCTATTCACGCTAACTAATCACCAGGTGACGTCAGTTCTGGGCGTCACCCGGGCTATTTTTAGCTTTCTCAATCGTTGTGTCTGAATGAGGAGATCATATTTGATGTTCTTCCATTGTGACGAGAAATGAGATGTCGGTCTGGCTTTGTCTCTCTGAGGCCAAGACCGGGTCTTAGCCAAGGCAGTAGCGTCTCTGTTACATTTAACGTGGCCGTTAGGTAACATTAACACCATGGTTAGAAATTGTCCAAAGGCTAAAACCCTAACTCAATAATCCATTAAGACATCAAAACCTTTGCATGGAAGGAAAAGAAGGACCACGATCCCATTTTTATCACTCTAGACATTCTAAAACGTCCAAAAGGACAACTCATTTAGTCTAGAGTAGCTTTTATCCCAAATAGACCAAGATTATAGGACTAAAAGCACAAAACTCTACATTTAGCAAGATCTAATGATATAATCAACAAGTTCAAAACTTTATACCTTTTGGAGGTTGCTCAAGGGGTGTAAAACTTAAATCTATGAAGGTTAAAATTCCGTCCTTGATTTACAATGTCTTCCTTCCTTACACAATGGAAATCAAACGACAAAATGGGCTCTAAACACCACAAATGGAGATTAGGGTTTGCTAGGGACGAAAAAAGGGATGGAGGCTGGTGAATGAAGGGGCCTGAAATAGTTAATGATGCTTAAATAAGGTCTAAACACTAAAAATTAGGGTTTGGATCTTCACCTCGTATGGCCAACGTACATAGAGTACGCCCAATGTACTTAATCAGATTCATGCCTTTCATTTAAATGCCACTTGGGACCAATTTGCAAACATATTGCAATAGAAGGGTCAAAAATGTAAATTACATGAATAATGAATGTTACAATTTCCCCCCACTTGAATCAGACTTCGGTCTCGAAGTCCTATCCTATGAATAACTCAGGGTAATGCTCTCGCATTGCTGCTTCGAGTTTCCTAGTCCATTTCGAACCCTGATGATGCTACCACTGGACCTTGACCAAAGATACCACCTTGTTGCGTAAGGGCTTCTTCTTCCTATCCAAAATCACCATTGGTCTCTCCAAAAAATTCAGACGGCCAACCCCATGAATGTCATCCATAGGAACAACCAATGAATCGTCATCCATACACTTCCAAAGCTGAGAAACATGGAAGGTGTTGTGAAACTGACTGAGCTTCTCAGGCAAATCCAAACGATAAGCTACCCCAACAACCCTGACAATCACTCGAAATGGCCTAATATATCGGGGGCCCAACTTACCCCTCTTCCTGAAGCAAATTACAACCTTCCATGGTGATACCTCTAGTAAAACCATGTCGCCAACCAGGAACTCCAACTCTGATCGACGTCTATCGGTATAAATCTTCTGTCGACTCTAAGCTGTCTGCAAGTGCTATCTGATATGTTGAATAAGCTCTATCGTCTTAAGAACCACCTCGCTCTTTCCCATGACCTTGTGAACGACCTCTCCCCAACAGACTTAGGTATACCACTTTCTCCCATAGCGAGGCTCAAACGGCAGCATACCGATACTGGAGTGATAGTTGTTGTTGTAAAAAAATCAGTCAAAGTAAGGTACGAGTTCTAACTCCCACCGAAATCGATCACATAGGCTCGCAACATATCCTTGAGTATATGAATGGTCCTGTCACTCTGGCCATCAGTTTGCGGATGATAAGCAGTGCTAAAGTGCAACCTCGTACCCAATTTCTTTTGGAACCTTTGCCAAAATCAAGAAGTGAATCGAACATCTCGATCAAATACAATGGAAACTGGAACACCATGCTGAGCAAAAATCTCACACACATAAGCATCAACCAATTTATTGGCTGAGGAACTCTCCTGATTAGGTAGAAAGTGGGCACTCTTAGTCAGACGATCCACTATAACCAAAATCACATCAAACCCTTTAGCAGTTCGAGGTAACTTGGTGATGAAATCCATGGTGATCTATTCCATTTCCACATGGGGACCTATAAAGACTAAAGCTTGCCATGCGACCTTTGGTTTTCGGCCTTGACCATCCGACATGGCAAACACCTCTCAACATACCATGCTATCTCCCCCATCATACACGACCACCAATAGCTAAGTCTCAAATTCCGATACATCTTGGTGGCTCTAGAATGTATCGAAAATCTAGACTTATGCGCCTCCTCCAACACAGTCTACCAGATCCCACCAAAAATTTGGTACCCAAATCCGGCTGTAATGTGTCAACAATCCATGGCTGTCGGTAGAAACCAATCCATCTCACCTCTGATCATCTCTTGTTTCCAATTTTCCTTTTTAACTCCCTCGGTTTGAGCCTCCATGACCAAGTCCAGAAGAGGCAAATCAATCGAAATCCTTATACAAAAGCTCCCAATAGAAGAACTAGCCGACTTCCTGCTCAAAGCATCAGCAACCACATTCGCATTCCCCGAGTGGTATAGAATCTCGCAGTCATAATCCTTGACCATGTCAAGCCACTTATGTTGTCTCATTTTCAGATTTGGCTGATCCATGAGATATATCATACTCTTGTGATCCATGTAGATGGTACACTAGACTCCATACAGATAATCCTGCAAAATATTGATGGCAAACACTACCGTGCCAGCTCCAGATCATAAGTCGGGTACCAAACCTCATGCGGCTTCAACTGCCTGAAAGCATAAGCAATCACTCTCCCTTTCTGCATCATCATTTCCCCCAAACCGGTGATGGATGCATCACAATACATGACAAAATCCTTGACACCCTCAGGGAGAGTTAACATTAGGGCCTCATATAACTTATTCTCAGTGTATCGAATGTAGCCTACTGCTCAGGCCCCCAACGAGAATCCATGCCTTTTACTCGTCAGAAGAGTAAGGGGTACATCAAACTTGGAGAAATTCTAAATGAATCTCCGATAATACGCTGAAAATCCCAGAAAACGCTTGATCTTCGAAGGAGACTTTGGGACCTCCCACTACATAATGGCCTCAATGTTGGTTGGGTTGATCAAAATCGCTATCTGGCTAATGAGGTGCCCCAAGAACTGGACCACTCGTAACCAAAACTCACACTTCAAGAACTTGGCATACAACCGTTCCCGCCTCAAAACTCCCAAAAGCTCTCGAAGGTGCTCCTCATGCTGCTCCCTGGTCTTAGAATAGACCAGAATATCATCAATAAAAAAATGACTGATCGATCGAGCATCGGCCTACATACCTGATTCATCAAATCTATAAATGTCGATGATGTATTGATGAGACCAAACGACATCGCCACAAACTCATAACGACCATAACGAGTTTGAAATGTTGTTTGTTCAACGTCCTACTCTTTGACCCACATCTGATGATAACCTAACCATAAATCGATATTGGAGAACCAAGATGCACCCTACAGCTGATCGAAGAGACCACATACACAAGGTAACCCATACACCCGTGCTGCAAATATTGTTGAGCCCTTGTAGCAGAGCAAAAGGTTGATCCAATCCTAGTACCCTCTCCATAAATAATCATGTCTCCCCCACTTGGGGTTCGAACTACCACCCTATGACCCTCACAGTCAATCATCACACCATACCTGCCCAATCAGTCCATCCATCCTATCACGCATTCATACCCTCTAGATATAGGGATCAGATCAATCGAGGTATGGGATCCCAAATATCTTTATGGTACAATCTCGAAAACCACTCAATGAAGAAACACCGTGCACGTTGGCGATGGAAACTCGAAACGGGCACTCCAACTCTCCAAGAGTCATGTCAAAACTCCTACTAAAAGACAAAGACACAAAATACCAACTCACATCCGAGTCAAATAGCACAAGAGTAGGCAAGGAGTTCACTAAGAAAGTAATTAGTTGAATCATAATCATAAGGAATAATAAAATAACTTGACAGAATAATATGAAAACATACTAGTAACAACGTTTGGCGCTGCCCTGGCTTCCTCCGCTGTGAGCTGGAAAGCACGACCCTGAGCCCTTGGGGGCTCCGCCCTGCCCCAGCGTCCATCCGTGATCCTCAATGTAGCTGGTGCTGGAGCCTGCACCGGTCTCATAGAGAGCAAGGGATAGATAGATTTCACATGTCCAACCTACTCACAACGGTACGGTGCTCGCTAACAGGGTCGGCTGGCGACAATCCCTAGCAATATAGCCCTCCCTTCCATATTTGTGGCACCTAGAATAAGATCAACAAGCACTCTCACAAACCTTGACACACTTTCCATAAGTGAGACCCTTCTATCCACCAGATCGTGAATCAGTGGGCTTGATCCGCTTTATTGCGCGCTATGACTGAACGGGAGTTTGCCTCAGCTCCCTCGTCTGAATCTCAATCTCGATCTCTCGCCTCCTTGCGGCATCCTGAAGCTCGGGGAGGTACTGTAGCGCTGGGTGGACACTAACTGTCGAATATCCATCTTTAACATGCTTAAGTACTACGTCATCTGAGCCTGCTATGAAGTAGCAAAACTCGGGATAGAATAAAGCCCTCTTATTAAACATCTTGGTGATCTCCATCACCGACTTCGTTGTCTGTCTCAGATCCAAGTACTCCTGAGCCGATATTTTCCTCTCCACCAGGGGAACATACCTTGTATGAAACGTCTCAGAGAACTGCTCCCATGTAACAGCTGCCCTTTGCTCAAGAGTGTAGGAATTGTTCACCAGGTTCCACCAGTCCTTCGTGCCCATTAGAAGTAGGTTCAGGGTGCATTGGAACTTCTGGTCATTCGGGCACGAACTTGTGAAGAAGCAACCATCTACATTGGACGACCATCTCATCGCCACAATCGGGTCCATGACCCTATCAAACTCTGAGGGCTTCGTGTTGCTAAAGTCCCGATTCTAGAATAATCACTCCCCTGAATCCCCGCGGCAACAACAAACGCAGTACCTGTAGTAGTAGTAGCCTCAGTGATGGAAACATAGGTATAATCAAATAGATCAATCATAGCAGTCTTGATAGACCCAACAACTCTGGAATAGAACCCTAGATAGCGGTAACCACCTCAGTAGTAAGGGCCTATATTACCTTCCACACTTACCCATATTTGTCTCAATAGATCGTCACAAACTACTTGAAAAACAAACCCACAACTAGGATACATATACATCCTATACTCACTCTCAAGAGTGACTAATTGTTCCTCAACTGGTCTGCTACACCCACATACTCATGAAACTTCCACCAACCTTGTAACTGCTCGTGCATGCTAATCATACATAACATTAGATCCTATAGATAATAGAGTGCTTGATTCTACCCTAAGCCAACAACTAAACAAGGAACAGGAAATAAGGCTAAATCAAACATTCTCAGGCTATAGAATCGTAGTTATGTACAATTATGATGCACACACTAAGCAACTACAGTAATGATTTTAGTTTTATATATCATACATGAAGTTCTCCTAGGCTTTCAAGCATCATACATCAGGCAATTCTATTACATAATTCGTGGAGACCCTTAGCCTATCTCTAACATGTAGTTCTATCATAATCATCATAACAAAATAACAATGTGGGTAGCCTAGGGTATAACTTCTTGCTCCGGCTGATAGTACACATCTCATCATTCCTTAATTACCTTTGAAAACAATTTTGAAAATCATTTTGAAAACTTTTATAGATCCTTAGTTTGTGTCTGGATTCACATGAATGCTCCTCCAATTCTCTTAAACCTAGGGTTTGATACCAACTTGTAACATCCCAAAATCAAGGTAAAATTTTCATTTTTAAAATCCATCCAAAAACCATAATATTTTACAAAACATAGATCCCAAAAGTAATAACGAATCATAGCATCCCAAAATAAAGTATCATAAAATGAGAAGGATGTGCATGATTACGCCTTAGCTTTCCCCCAATCATCTGAAGTACCTAAAACATAAAAATGAAATTGTAAGCCAAAGCTTAGTGAGTTCCTCCAAAGTACCCTAAATAATAGAACATATACAAGCATGTATGCTAAGTTCAACCAGTCATCAGACTGGAATACCCTCAGGCCAACAACTATCGGGCTAGATTAGCCCCAACCCAATATGTCACCTAAATGGAATGCCTCGGCCGAATCAGTCATCAAACTGGAATGCCAATATACAACGGGTCCAATAAGTGATCGGACTGGTATACCCTCAGGTCAACAGCCAGCGGGCTGTAATACCCCTGGTCTGTTGGCTCACACACATAACCATAAATCCTCAACCCAAACCATATTACATTGAAATATGCAATAAAATAAGAAACATATAACCAGTCATTAGGCAAACAAGCATATCTAACCGATCACTACATCATAACAACATCCTATATATTAGGATATAAATCTACCAGATCACTATAACATGACAACATCCCTGTAGAGGACTCATAACCTAGTGGGCCGACATTAGTTCTTATGACCTACAAGTATAGTGAGGAAAACTCACATTATAGTCTGACAAATAGATGAACAACACGCCGCTCCGAATACCAACTCTACAGGTCACCTATGCAACAAACTCTGACCAAATCTAAAAGCTCAGCTTGAAATACCCAAAATACCCTTAGGTCAAACTTAATCCTAGTTAAATGTCAAACATCAAAAGTCAATGAGTTAACTTGAGTACGGTCAACATACTCAGCCACTACGCCCAATATAGGGCATTCCCTTGATCCGAATATGGGATCTTGACAAGGTACACACATCGTACCATAAGCTACGCCCGACGTAACAGGATGCAACCTTTTCTTTTCTATGAAGCTCTTATCTCGTTAATCCGAAGTTCTAAACTTCATATCCAGGTCCAAATCATCATTCTAAGTCATAAAGTTTCCACCTTTATGACTTTCTATGGTTAGAAAAGGCCCAAAGGCTAAAACCCTAACTTATTAATCCATTGAATCATCAAAACCTTTGCATGGAAGGAAAAGAAGGACTAGGATCCCATTTTTATCACTCTAAACACTCTAAAACATCCAAAAGGACAACTCATTAGGTCTAGAGTAGCTCATACCCCAAATGGACCAAGATTATCGTACTAAAAGCACGGAACTCTACATCTAGCAAGATTTAATGAGATAATCAACAAGTTCAGACCTTTATACCTTTTGGAGGTTGCTCAAGGGATGTAAAACTCAGATCTATGAAGCTTGGAGTTCCTTCCTTCCACAATGGACACCAAACAACATAATGAGCTCAAAACACCACAAATGAATATTAGAGTTTTCTAAGGATGAAAACAGGGATGGAGAATGGTGAATGAAGGGGCCTCAAAGAGTTAATGATTCTGAAAAAGGGTCCAAACCCTAAAAATTAAGGTTTCTGTCTTTGCCTCATACGCCTAGAGTCTTAATCAGATCCACGTCGTTCATTTAAATGCCACTTGAGACCAATTTGCAAACATATTACAAAATAAGGGCCAAAATCGTAAATTACCTGAATAATGAATGTTACAAATAGTCCAAAAACTTGATTTTGTTGCGCGTTTGGTCCATTTATTAAAAAATATTTAAAATGACGGATTTTCCCTTGATATTTTATTTTTACACTTTTTTTTTATTAATTTTATACTTTCGTAATTAAAAATAATAACAAAGAAAAATAATATATCATTTACCCCATCCTTATTCCTTCCCAAACTCGATTCTCTCTCTCTTTCTGTCTCTCTCCCTCTTCAGCTAGAATACCCCCACCATTACCGGAAGATATGAACATTTTCACTGCCGCAAAATATGAACACCACCACTACTAAGGTAATCAAGTTCCACATCTGTAAACATCGCCATCTTCACAACTCGACGTCAGCTTCATCTCAAAACTCGAGCCACAAACACTGTCTCCATATCTCTCTCTCTCTCTCTCTCTCTCTCTCTCTCTCTTTCTTTCTCTCTCTCTCTCTCTCTCTCTCTCCGGTGAGTCTCGTCTCTCTTAGATCCGATGAATAGTTAGGGTTTTCAGCTCCGACAAGTTAGGGTTTCCAGATTAATGAGTTCGGGTTTCATGGAAAATGACCCTTCTTCTTTTCGCTGAAAACCCTCTGTCTTCGCCGTACTTCTTTGCGGAAAACCCTAATCCAGATGAAATAAGGTAGCAACAATGGGGTTTTGGAAGTTGGTGATGTTTTTTGTCGAAAATGGGGGTTATGGATATGGTTTTCGATGGAGAAGAAGAAACAAGAAGGTGACAATATGGTCTTCTATGGTTGGAATCAGTTAGAGTTTATTGTTGGTGATGAGGATTTCAGATCTGTCGGAGGTTGGTTGTGGAGACGATGGGGGAGGAAGGGTGTGATGGCTGATGACGACGACGGTGGCGGCATCGACAATAACATAGGCTAACAGTGATGGTTTTGGCATTTCCGACGAGATATGTATGGTGGTTAACAATGCTTTTCTGCTACAATAGAGGAAGAGAAATGAAGTGTTGTGTAAAAGAGAAAGAGGAGGGATAAAATAGTATAGTTTTTATTTTTTATTTTTTTTGAATTGTTGTAATAAAAGAAAATTGAAAAAACAACTTAAAAATGGTAAATTCGGCATTTTTAAAATTTTAAAATACTTTTGGACCAAATTCGCAACAAAATAAAACTTTTGAACCGATGGTGCTAGTCCCAACCCATTATGACCAAAGTGACAATTTTCAACATACCACAGTGACCATTCTTGCAGCTTTATCTATTAATTAATTTAAAAAATTTAAAATCTTAGTTTATAAAATGAAATAAAGTTTAAATCTTAAACATTAAAAAAACCTTACGAATATGTTCATAAAATACCTTGTAAAACATAAACATATTTATTGAAATGTCATACGAGAGAAAATGCAAGATTGTAGTTGTCGTAATATGAGCATTCTTGATCGGAGGCGTCATACACTTGGTGAGGAGGGAAATTTGACGATATAATTGTGAAATTTACATGTTATTCTTATGATTTCTTCATCAATTTCGGTGTTAGTTTATGATGACACTTCCACTATCCTTCTTTCTATTTAGCTACTAGAATGTTCTATATGTATTAATCATTCTTCAAATTTGCGTTGTTTTGTTCTTTTTCCATCCAATCAAAGTAGTCGTTAATTAGTATTAGTGACATGTGAAGTGACATGTGAACTGATTCATCCATCATCATACACCTTTGGGCACTTAATATGCTTTCATCCCTAGCTATTAAGGCTAGGAATTTATATTGCAACATTAAAAAGATTTCTAGAGAGAAATATAGTTTTGAGTGAGAAAAATGGTTTGGGCGAAAGGGTATTTATAGGGAGAGATTTTGGAACAATAGCCATTGAAATATTCTAGCGATTAAAGATTAGTTAGGACTGACCTAGCACCACTCATAGACCGACATGTTGTTGTTGAGACAATTTCGAGACCGACATGATTCCAAACCGACACTGATTCGAGACTAGCTTAGGTCCAGTAGTTTGTCAAATGAGACCTGACCTGGTGAGTCAGTCTAGACCGATTTAACATAGCTCGATTTGAGACCGACTTTGAACTAGGCTAATTATTTAGGCCAAATTTGAGACCATTTGAATCCCTATATAATTCGAGAGCAGTTTAGAACCAAGTTGAATATGTATCTTACCTAGTTACTAATACTTACAAGAAACATATAAAGTTTTCATGCCTTATGAGGCCTTATAACTTTTAAGGGCGATTGGTTCAAATAATATCTTTTAGAATGAATTAAAATATGTTGATATTTTTAAATCGATTATAAAATATAATAAGACTTTGTTAAGATTATACAAATATAATTTACTAAATAATATGATTTAATTTTCATATAACATTTTATTTTTAAAAGTAAATAGAAAATTAAAAAGAAAGAAGTAAAAAAGTTGTTTGAGAATTTCGTAGGAATTGATATCGAGAGTAATTCAATAAACAACTATTTAACTTTTTAAATTTATGAAATGAATTCAAATGTAATAATTTATCTTTTTTTTAATCCTTGTTTTTTAGATATAATATAATTGTTTCATGCTTTGATGTGTTTTTCTATACCACTAGGTTTAAATTGATAAAATTCTACTGAATATTAACTAGTTTCAAAACACAATTAAGAAGTGTTAGTAAGTCGTGAAGTTATATAGTCCATGGTAAGAAAATGTGTCGAACTTTCGGGAAACGGGTATGATTTTGAATAAAATAAATAAGCAAATAATTAAACTAAAGGACATACTGTATATAGAGGTTTTTTCTGATTTTATAAGTTTAGAAACTTAAATTATCAAATCAAACAATTAAGCAAACAAAAAGGGAAGAACATGATTTTTAAGCAGTGTATTTGAAGTACTTCCACTATAATTCGCATCTCCCTAGTTTTCTATGTTTGATTCGTCAGCTTGCAATAGATTAATGAGTTAGTTACCGAATTTTATGACTACTTATCTTGATCAGATTTCCTAGTTCTAATGATTAATGAACATCTAAATCCAATGATCATGCAATTAGTGAAAACAAAATCATATACTTAAATTCAACTATGAACGTATGATCTAATGATTCTTATCAATAGTCATGACAATGATCCATCGGTTAAACGGAGTTGCCCGAGTAGCTAACCAACTTCTAGTAGAGACATAATTGACTGCATTGATCTCGGTAGCTACGCCACCCACAAAATTTATAGAACCTAAAGGAGCATGGGTCATATATTCTACGGAACGACGTTCTTGCCAAGGTTGTATGTCTTTTTTCAGCCCACTTAAGTCCAACCCATTTGGATCCCTTAGGGGTTCTAACCAAGGAGCACACAGATCCAAAAAACGTATAGTTTCTCCTCCAAAAATGACTCCTCAAGTCGGGGAACACATTAAATATTTACCTAAACCGGTAGGACCTTGAGCAAATCCAACGTTAGCTCCAAGACGTTAGTCATGATGGATAACAATTATAATCTAACACAATCAAAATTACCAATTAATATTACCTAACCCTATGATTGGATAAATCTCTAGTCCCAACAATTTAATGATCACAAAAAGTTAAGAATCAAGCTAATATAATCAGATTGATCATCTAAATCACACATAACTCACATATAGGTAATAAAAATCGTAACTTTAACATGAAAGATAAACAATCAATCAATCACAAATTAAAATCCAACTAACGAAATCAAAACATATAAACTAGGGTTCTTTTACATCAAGTGAAAGTAAAAGTTTTTTAGCATTGAATCATAAATAAAAAACTAAAATTAACAAATGCATAATAGAAATACATGATAATAAACAAACCGAAACGATACAATTGATGAATTCTCGTCGTGACCTTCAAATCCACACTTCAAAGGTGTTCTTCAGTTCTGAAAATCGTCTAGAATCAAATAATAACTTGCTCCCTAAGTTGGTGGAGGTTGTCATCCAAATTAGGGTTGTAAAACCTATAATTTATAGATTTTTTGTTGCCACTATGCGGTAAATTTCTTCCTATGTTGTGGTGGTGGGATTCCTTGTCGCACAAGAAATCTTAGACGGAAACAGTGAGTTTTTGAGATTTTTTGGTTCGCCATGTCGTGGTGATGCCTTTGCCACGATGTGAGAACTGGAAATTTGTATTGTGGGACAAAAACTGTCACACCCCAAAACCGGAACGGCAGAAACGTTCTAGGGTGGAGGACGTCATGTCAAGTATCACAACGTATGCAATATAATAATCAAAGTACAACAACCATTGCATTAATAGTAATAATTTTACATAGGTTACATATAGCAACACCATTAAGTGTAAAATACAGAAAATAACATAAAGTGCAGCTCGGTACAAGGCTGTCTTCGCTAAAGTTCCTGGGGTGTACCTACCTATCGATGACTTGAGAATACAAGATATTTTGAAAGCGAGTATCAGCATTTTTAAATGCTAGTGAGTTCATAAGTATTTAATGACATTAGTATAAATACACATTTTTATTCAAAATAACCTCATGAAAAAAGGTAGTTTAGAATCTACAGAGTATTAGAGTTCTTTCCAGAAAATCCTATATTTTCTAAATAAAAGCAGTCTTCTACGAAGACTCAATCGTTCTATGTTTAAACCGAGATGTATATTTATCAAAAGCAGTCTTCTACCAAGACCCGACAGTTTTATGTTTTAAGGAGTAATTTCCCGAAAATACTATCATTACCAAAATATAGTTTTTACTTTAAAGGGATTGGGAGAAAATCACAAGTAAAAGTAATACGGAAAGTAATATATACCTCAGCAGTAATACTGCTGGCTAGTGTAAATGAAACATAGACTCCAGGAGGGTATTGAATGAACAATACGTCTGGCTCAGTCTAAAGGTGAATAAAACATAGACTCCAGGAGGGTATCGAATGAACGATACGCCTGGCTCAATCTAAAGGTGAATAAAACATAGACTCCAGGAGGGTATCGAAAGAACGATAAACCTGGCTCGGTCTAAAGGTGAATAAAAGGGTTGAATGTAAAATCGTATGTAACCATGTTGATCGACGATAGAGTATCTGATGACCCTCTAGGTCATGCGTAGAGTTAGTGACATTATGTCACCCATGGGCCTTACCGGCTCGGACTGTAGCTGGCAGTCAGGGTGCGAGAGTGTCTGTCCCATATAGATCTATACACATGATGTTCGCTCTCCCTCCAGGAGACTCTGGTTACAAGGCGATGGCGCTATGAAGCGTCGTATCGGGAAATAGCGTGTCACATTCTATTTAAAGTAATATAGTACTAGTATAGACTCACGAATGAACTGACTCTTGTGGAATTCTTCATACTAGAGGGAGTAAATAGAATCTCCTAACTATTCCTATAATAGTTACTAGGGTTCTAGAAATATGAATAATGGAAGGATGCCTTTGCTACTCAAAGGAGATGAACTGGCTGAGAGAGCTTTTATGACCATATATGTATACATGATATATAGCTAATATTTAAATGACCTTCGGACGGATAACCGAAACCTTAAACCACATCCAAACGAGGAAAAGGAATTTAAGCGGGTTAGCCTTCCTAAGTCCTTTAAACATTACTTATATAAGTATACATATACAATCATGCATATAACAATATAAAAGTATAAAAGAAGTTTTTGTAAAACCCTTTGAAAATTTTAAGAACTAAGAAAGGATGACTTGATATCAGTTTATAAAATGATTTGAAAATGGTTTGATGAAACAGTTTAATCGAAGAAAACCTTTGTTTGAAACACTGCTGTAACATGTTTTGAAGGAAAACGTACAACAAGAAAGATAGTTTGAGAAAAAGATCTAAACAAGTAAAAACATTTTGGAAAACCATATGAAGTAATATAATTGGTAAAACAGTTAAAAGTGTAATAAATCCTTTGGCATGCGGGTTATTAATCACATATGATTGATATTATAACTAGCATGATTCAACTTGTATTCCCCCCATAAAAGCATTTAAAAACATTTAAAAGGTTATTTAAGGGGTATGAACTCACCTGACGGGGGTGATTCGGATGGACGGACGATATAGGATGCTATGTGTCAATTGAGGACTTAATCACACATGCGAATCCTATTTAACATGTAATGATACATTTAAGTATCAAATTAGTCATTTAATAACTAATTATGCATGTAAAGATATTCTAATATATGAAAACACTTTACTACAAGAGTTAGGAGTACCAAAGGTTGCATATGAAGAGTGTATGGACTCACATTGAAGTTTACTCTTCAAATGATGGACCTTAGGGGTGTTTACGGTTTCTGGACCATAACCCCCATGAGTCTACGACTGTAACTCATGGTAGTGGTGCGATGGGGTGTTTAAAGGTCTTATCTCACTCAAGGAATTATGCTAGACTCGAATCAAGGGCTATGGAAGTCATTAGGGGCTCAAAATGAACACTTTATAGAGTTTACGGTTTTTGAACCACTCCTTGGGGAGTTTAAGGTTGTAAACACATGAGTTTATGGCCGTAAACTCATGTTTATCCATTTTTCTTGTGTTTTGGTGGTTCTAGGTTAAGAATGCAAAGTTCTAGTCCCATAAACAAGCCATATAAGGTGTTAAGGGCATCAAATCACCCTTTGGCAGGTGTTTACGGTTTTGGGAGATCCCCAAACTGTAAACTCATGTTCTTGAGGGATTTTTGGTGTTTTCAAGTGCTAAACTTATTAAGGAAAGGATCTATTCTAGTTGTCAAAGCTTAGAATGAACCAAGGCACACTTTGGCACCCATTATAGGGTTTACGGTCCAAGAATACCTTGAACCGTAAACACCTTGTTCATTGTGTTTCTTGTGTGATTTCTTGATACATGGAAGTATAACAAGCCTTAATGTGCGCTAGGATAGAAGAACTTACGTATACGAGGGTTGGGGAGGAAAGCTTGACGATCCTTGGGAGAGAAATTGGGCTTTCTCTAGCTTGAAATGGAAGAAATGAAGGAAAATGGCTAAGTGCCATATATATTGTCATTGGGGTTTACGGTCTAAACTCCGAGTTTTCTCCCATAAACTCCAAATTTTTAGAGTTTCATGACTTACGTTAAACACGGCAACTCTAAATTTATACTTCCTTATTTTTGGTTTGCTTGACGAATATTATTTAAAATATTCCACGGGATTAAATCCGGCCAAAAATGTTTTGAAATAAATTTGGCTAATTTTTGGATTGCTTAATTGCGGAGTTTATACAAATAAAAATTTCAGGTTGTCACATCATCCCCCCGTTAGAGGGAATTTCGTCCCGAAATTAGAGTTTAGGTAAGGAAGTAGGCATGAACAATCGAGTAAAGATATGAGGGTACTTCCCATTCGGTTGGTCCTCGTGCTCCCAAGTGAACTCCAGTCTTCGCTTGGCGTTCCAGCGAACCTTCACTAACGGGATGCGGGTTCGTTTCGTTCGCTTGATTTCTCGGTTCATGATTTCCTACAGGTTCTTTTATGCAACGTTGGGTTCCCATTGATTTCGATCTTGACGAGTGGGATTTCGAGAGTTACGTTGGGCAAGCACTTTTTCAAGTATAAGACATGGGTCGATTTGGGTGGAATTTATGGAGTTCCAAAAGTAGTCGTGGTCTGACAAGGTTTGGACCAATTCGTTTAAAGAATCTCGGATCGTCCTAAGCTCTCGGAAAGATAGAGCTTTTTGGTACTTAGAACATAATGTACTTCTATGGTGAGATCATCACTGGCGTGATTGCCATTTTGAAGTTCCAAAAGTTCTCTCATACCGAGGGTGTAGTTCTCCGGGTTGGTTCTTAGAAGGCTCGGGTTATACTCGGATTCATATTTCCTACTGACTGGATGTATTGGCTACACACTGGCATCTATCTCGACCTAGTGCAAAAATGGACCTGCACTTCTAACCTTTGAGGTGTTCCTAGCGGAAACTCTCAAAGTCGGTGGGGTAGGGTTTTACCAGACGATTGTTTAGAAAGTTTTAGATTTTTCATCATCGTCTAATTGACGCTTTCATAATATGATTCCTAACTGGAAAGAATCATGCTCTTACTCGCTTTGCTGTTTCATGGATAGCAGTCTCTGTTCAGGGCTAACTTAGCCCTTAGAGATTTTCTGAAGTGTTGGGCTATCTCAGGAGGTGGTTCTACTATTTCTGTTGAGATAGTATTCTTGGAACACCTAGTAGTCCAACGAATCTCTAAGACATGCCTCATTCTCTAAGGTGTCGACTCTTTCCAGTTCGTGGGAAGTGCGCGTTCTTGTATAATCCATCGACTAACACCTAGACTGGTGTCTAGTCTACAATCTCTTCATGATCTGGGTTATAAGGCTTAACGCAACATACCATTTTACTTTATTCAAGTATTCTTGGTTGTGGAGGTTATCTTGTGGTTCTTAGCATTCTAGTATTCACTTTGATGAATGCGGTAGATTCGTCTATAGGGTGATGGTGACCTTCCTCGCAGGAGGAGGCGGTGAATTTCTAGGCACTACTCATCTGTAGCTGGATGGACGGAGTGCCTGAGTAGTGCGAGTATCCCTTGCAACTACTCTTCCGTTGTTTCAGAGTTTCCTCAATCTAGATTAAGTCTAGAGAGTATAGGGTTTCGTCCCTCGGGACTTCTAATTTTTTTCATCCACCCTTCTCAGAGTTTAGCCTATTACAGTTTCCAGGTTTCCGGGATCTCTGCTGAGATGCTTAATTCATGGGGTTAAGCATGAATGGGTGGTCGTAGTCAATGATTTTGACTCTTACGTCTTGAGTTATTTTTCTAACTGAGGGTGTTAGCTACAAGGTTGGCTTAACTGAGATGACAACAAATTTTGAATTTGTGGTCATTTTAGTAGCTCAACCCGCAGTGGTTCTCTTGACTCCAACTCCTATTCTATGGGATAGGATGAAAGGTCTTATTACAAGGTTCGTGGTAGATCTCATACTCGGCTTAATCACTAATACTTGGTGTATGCAAGTTGCATATAATTGAGATCGACGGGATGTTCAGTTGTGCAGCCCCACCCCAAACCCACAACCCATCGAGGAACAGGGAGTAGGGAGGAAGCACACATCTTAAATCTTATTGATCTAAATTATATACCACTCTAATGCATATACTCAGTAGTAGTAAGTTAATCTCATGAGCTCCTTCTCTTGATTCACGATTCTGATTGTGAAGTGCTAAGGGTCTTTCTGGGGGACATACTGAGTAGGTCTCGGGCGGTTATTGTCTTCTGGGATACCTGCGATGCCTTTCGCTTCAGGTTCTATCTGTCTAAGGAGGGGTTGGTTAACAGCGCGCGATACCCTTCTCCTGGTATTTCGGAAGGTTTTAGATAAGAGAGACGACCGACAGATTGCGTTAGGTTTTATTATTAAGTTCGGAAGAACCTTTATTTGACGAACTGGCTATGGTGAAAGTTCTCTTTACACAACACTAGGAATTTACACATGGTTGCACTAAGTCGAACCATGATTGATAAATGTGTCGAAGTTGACATACATCGACATGATAAGGAATGAAGGTCGATAGGGCCATGTGCTGAACGAGCACACAAGTTCTTGGTGTCTCGGGTTTCGTCCATGGTATCATTGTCACAGATACTTGGACCGATAGAATCAACGCGGAACTCTAGGGGGGTCCTGAAGTTTCGGAATAATGTACTTTTCATGAATGGATTTCCCACGAGGCCTCTCTATAATCGCCTAGTATACACTAGTCATGTATAATTAAGGTGGAAAGGACTGTTGACTGAGCGACTCCTCCTTAAATCCACAACCCAACGAGGAACAGGAAATAAGGCAGCATCACTCACTCGAGGTCTATCAATCTTAATTATACATGGCCTTAACGTATATATCGAGCCATTATAGCTTTACCTGATGGATTTTTGAATTTTACAACAGTGCTGCGACTTTCACCTTAACGAGAGATTAATTACAATTAGAATTCATCATTTAATGTTTTCGGTTAGTTATTTAGGATTGAGAGACATACCAACATTCTACCGGGTTCCTTGATGCTTCTCCCTAGGCATTAGGGTTAGAATCCCCATGCGCCCTTGTCGTTTCTTTCAGTTGGGTAGTCCCATTTGAAGTTCCTAATCTCATCACATAGATGGCATACTGGACTGGTCACCACATTGGTGGTTGATGTAATGAACTCAACCGGTGCTCTGCAGGTATAAGAGGTATGCCCCTTCATATTACACCGAACGCAAAGGAGTTCTCGACAGATACTAAGATGATGGTAGCTACACTTGCTACAACGGGGAAGGTTTCCTAGGTATGGTCTTCTTGAAGTTGGGATGGAAGGGTTGACGGGGGTATTGACTACCTCAGCTCGTTGCCATTTGGAAGGTCCTTGAGTCGAGGTACTTCCCTCTTCGCTCTTGAACTTTCTTTTCAGTGGATCTGGTTGAGGTTCTTGGGTGGCTGGATACGCAGGTGTTGGTTTCTGTTGTCCATTGCTTTGATCGGGAATCCCGATAGGGCTCCTGCTAACATTGGCGTTGCTAGCGTTCAGGTGAGCCATGACAGCTGCTACGGATGCTGAAACTGCAACTTGAAATGTAGCTTCATCGAATAAGAGAGTTGGCGTTTTGCCAGCGGGCTGGTTACGCTTCTTTGGAGGCATGGTTTTCCTACACGAAAAAGGAACACAAGCTGATGGGAGACGATGATTAACTCTAGACGTATCTATCCTTACTATAATAGGCATAATTTTTTTTCCGCGCCTCGGATATTGGTTATCTGAGTGTCGACCTACATCCCTATGATGCAGTCCGAGTATCAAGGTAGGAGTAAGAGTATCGGAAAGCCATAAGATGGGAGTCGTTCCTACTAAGTTATCTTTATACTGGAGAGATTCATTCTCCGGCTTTGGAAATATTTGAGGACAGTTCGGAACGAAGATCACGGAAGAAAAGGCTCATGAAGACTTATGGCTAAAGACTCTCAATCGAGGTTTTGGGATCCGATCTAATCGTATTACTTGCGATGGGGAAAGGCGATTTGCCTAGCACATAGTGTGAGTAGTGTAATCACTAACTCACTAAATTGTATTATTTTATGGGTGTATTAACGCGACGATAACGAGGAAAAGACACTTCTCGGGTTCCATGTATTGGCTCCCTCTGTCTACCTCTTATCCTTGACCGGGATCGATGTTGGTTTTCTTCGGGTAGTTACCTAGGGTTCTCTTCTTGTGTAGACATATTGAATTTCTACTTCATCTTACTTCCGATTATGACTCTGAGCGTCATCACTGCCTTACTTCTGATCCTGACCCTGACTGTCATCACTGCCTTACTTCTGATCCTGACCCTGAGTGTCATCACTACCTTACTTTTGATCCTGATCTTGAGTGTCATCGCTTCATGATGTATGACTGGAAATATCAGAAGTTCAGGCGAATTTCCTACCGATGTCCCTAAAAGGTATAGGCACTTGGTGGTTTCAATAGTCTCGTCCTAGTTCATTTATTTCTGAACTTGAAATCTTCTCAATAAACCTCTTCTAGGTCTGGATCAACTCTTTTGTCGAACACTAAAGTGGATAAGGTTCTCTAAAGGGTTTCGTGCAAGAATGGAAATGTGTAAGGAATCCTAAGAGATTATTAAAACATTTCACTGGGTGATCCATATCGAGTCCTGCTACAATTACATAGTGTACACAAATTATATATAACTTAGATCCGATAGGCCTTCGAATATGTGATACTACTCTATATCCACATCCCAACGAGGAAAAGGAAGTAGAGCGAAACCACACATTCTTAGTCTATGGGATCCTTACTATATATAACCTTGGAAGTATACCGTCTGTAATCATAGGTATATCAATAAGGATCTTTTTAGTTTTTCACACAAGGTTATTTATGGTTCCTAAAATACCCCTATGGTATTTTAATTACTGTTTGATTCTTAACTTCTGAATATGATCATGGGATTAATGTGAGTCTTTTAGTATCCTAAAATACTCCCATAGTATTTTAATCTTTATGTTTGGCTCTAGCATTCCTATTTGGTAAGTTTCAGATTTTGTTGCAACACCACCATCACTCCCAAGCACACGTTAGTCGCATCTTGAATAAATTTAGTTGATCAGGTTACATTTATTCCAGCTTACGATTACATAACTGCCCAAGTTTTACGGTAATGGTCAACATCCAAAGACTTTTATTCTTGTTCTTCTTGTGATACTTTGTTCGGGTGTTTAGATACTGGATGTTCATATACTTTTGTAAAATATTGTTATACTTTAAAGTATAATTCTTGGTCAGAGTGTTTTATCCCAATGTATTTATAGGTTGTATATCTTTTATGATTAGATATACTGAGCTCACTATAAACAATGCACTAATACCAATCTGTCACACCCCAAAATCGGAACGGCGGAAACGTTCTGGGTTGGAGGACGTCATGTCAAGTATCACAACATATGCAATATGGTTATCAAAGTACAACAACCATTGCATTAATAGTAATAATTTTACATAGGTTACATTTAGCAACAACATCAAGTGTAAAATACAGAAAATAACATAAAGTGCAGCTCGGTACAAGGCTGTCTTCGCTAAAGTTCCCGGGGTGTACCTGCCTATCGATGACCTGAGAATACAAGTTATTTTGAAAGCGAGTATCAGCATTTTTAAATGCTAGTGAGTTCATAAGTATTTAATGACATTAGTATAAATACACATTTTTATTCAAAATAACCTCATGAAAAAAGGTAGTTTAGAATCTACAGAGTATTAGAGTTCTTTCCAGAAAATCCTATATTTTCTAAATAAAAGCAGTCTTCTACGACGACTCAATCGTTCTATGTTTAAACCGAGATGTATCTTTATCAAAAGCAGTCTTCTACCAAGACCCGACAGTTTTATATTTTAAGGAGTAATTTCCCCAAAATACTATCATTACCAAAATATAGTTTTTACTTTAAAGGGATTGGGAGAAAATCACAAGTAAAAGTAATAGGGGAATGTAATATATACCTCAGTAGTAATACTGTTGGCTAGTGTAAATGAAATGTAGACTCCAGGAGGGTATTGAATGAACAATACGCATGGCTCAGTCTAAAGGTGAATAAAACATAGACTCTAGTAGGGTATCGAATGAACGATATGCCTGGCTCAGTCTAAAGGTGAATAAAACATAGACTCCAGGAGGGTATCGAACGAATGATACGCCTGGCTCAATCTAAAGGTGAATAAAAGGGTTGAATGTGAACTCGTATGTAACCATCCTGATCGATGGATTGAGTATCTAATGACCCTCCAGGTCACGCGTAGAGTTAGTGACATTATGTCACCCATGGGCCTTACCGGCTCGGACTGTAGCTAGCAGTCAGGGTGCGGGAGTGTCTGTCCCGTATAGATCTATACACATGATGGTTGCTCTCCCTCCAGGAGACTCTGGTTACACGGGGATGGCGCTATGAAGCGTCGTATCTGGAAATAGTGCGTCACATTCTATTTAAAGTAATATAGTACTAGTATAGACTCACGAATGAACTGACTCTTGTGGAATTCTTCGTACTAGAGGGAGTAAATAGAATCTCCTAACTATTCCTATAATAGTTACTAGGGTCCTAGAAATATGAATAATGGAAGGATTCCTTTGCTACTCAAAGGAGATGAACTGGCTGAGAGAGCTTTTATGACCATATATGTATACATGATATATAACTAATATTTAAACGACCTTCGGACGGATAACTGAAACCTTAAACCACATCCAAACAAGGAAAAGGAATTTCAGCGGGTTAGCCTTCCTAAGACCTTTAAACATTACTAATATAACTATACATATACACTCATGGATATAACAATATAAATGTATAAAAGAAGTTTTTGTAAAACCTTTGAAAGGTTTAAGAACTAAGAAAGGATGACTTGATGTCAGTTTATAAAATGATTTGAAAACGGTTTGATGAAATAGTTTAAGTGAAGAAAAACTTTGTTTGAAACACTGTTGTAACAGGTTTTGAAGGAAAACGTACAACATGAAAGACATTTTGAGAAAAAGGTCTAAACAAGTAAAAACGTTTTGGAAAACCATATGAAGTAATATACTTGGTGAAATAGTTAAAAGTGTAATAAATCCTTTGGCATGCGGGTTATTAATCACATATGATTGATATGATAACTAGCATGATTCAACTTGTGTCCCCCCATAAAAGCATTTAAAAACATTTAAAAGGTTAATTAAGGGGTATGAACTCACCTGACCGGGGTGATTCAGATGGATGGACGATATAGAATGCTATATGTCAATTGAGGACTTAACCACACACGCGAATCCTATTTAACATGTAATGATACATTTAAGTATCAAATTAGTCATTTAATAACTAATTATGCATATAAAGGCATTCTAATACATGAAAACACTTTACTACAGGAGTTAGAAGTACCAAAGGTTGCATATGAAGAGTGTATGGACTCACATTGAAGTTTACTCTTCAAATGATGGCCCTTAGGGGTATTTACGGTTTCTGGACCATAACCCCCATGAGTTTATGGCCGTAAACTCATGGTAGTGGTGCCATGGGGTGTTTAAAGGTCTTATCTCACTCAAGGAATTATGCTAGACTCGAATCAAGGGCTATGGAAGTGATTGGGGGCTCAAAATGAACACTTTATAGAGTTTACGATTTTTGAACCACTCCTTGGGGAGTTTAAGGTCGTAAACACATGAGTTTATGGCCGTAAACTCATGTTTGTCCATTTTTCTTGTGTTTTGGTGGTTCTAGGTTAAGAATGCAAAGTTCTGGTCCCATAAACAAGCCATATAAGGTGTTAAGGGCATCAAAACACCCTTTGGGAGGTGTTTATGGTTTTGGGAGATCCCCAAACCGTAAACTCATGTTATTGAGGGATTTTTGGTGTTTTCAAGTGCTAAACTTATCAAGGAAAGGATCTATTCTAGTTGTCAAGGCTTAGAATGAACCAAGGCACACTTTGGCACCCATTATAGGGTTTACGGTCCAAGAATACCTTGGACCCTAAACACCTTGTTCTTGGTGTTTCTTGGGTGATTTCTTGATACATGGAAGTATAACAAGCCTTAATGTACGCTGGGATAGAAGAACTTACATATACGAGGGTTGGGGACGAAAGCTTGACGATCCTTGGGAGAGAAATTGGGTTTTCTCTAACTTGAAATGGAAGAAATGAAGGAAAATGGCTAAGTGCCATATATATAGTCATTGGGGTTTATGGTCTAAACTCCGAGTTTACTCCCATAAACTCCAAATTTTTAGAGTTTCACGACTTACATTAAACACGACGAATATTATTTAAAATATTCCACGGGATTAAATCCGGCCAAAAATGTTTTGAAATAAATTTGGCTAATTTTTGGATTGCTTAATTGCGGAGTTTATACAAATAAAAATTTCAGGTTGTCACAAAAACAAAATTCGTCGGGAATTTTTTCTAATTTCCGAAACATCTTGAATCTATTCAGTTGGAGTTACGAGTCATGAGAAATGGCTAAAACACTAAAGAGATGTGAAGCTGCCAACAACATCCTTTTGTGTCTATCTTAGCTATGTTCTCCTCATTTTGCATCCCAACTCCCATTTTAACCATAATTAAACATTTTCAAGCATATTAAGTACCATATTTCCAAAAAAAGATAACATTTTAATCAAATATATTAAGATAATATCCTAAAATATATAGTTAAATAAGGACATATCACAAGCCACATTATTTACACGTGACTTGCGTAACAAATACGATCGAGTGAGGTCTCGAAATTTGGTAGGACTGCAAGGAAAATTCATAGCCTTCGATTAGTAAATATGAGTGGTTGTAATTATTTGGAAATTTTTAATCAAAAAAACGGTGACATTTTTTATAATAAGTGGAAGTTTTCATGCTTTTCTTTATAAGGGTAAACATCTTAGGGAAAAGTTGGTCACTACAAAAATAAAAAAGGTCTATACGAGTGAACCGAGCGTTTTTCTCTTTTGCTTCTTATGCTTTGTTCAGAAGATGATATCTTGTTTTTCCATTCAAGCTTATTAATTTTTCTCTTTCCTCTCTTCTTCTACGTGGTTCAATTTCGATCTAGAGCATTGCTTAATGGAACCACCTATATTAAGGATAATAACAACGATTATAAAGATCCTCTACAAGATTAGATTTATTTGTTTCCTAATTTATTACTCGCGTACATATCTTTTGTAATCTCTATATTTCTTGCATCTTTGTAAAATTTTGTATATATAAAAAGTTTCTTGGCTTCAACTGAGGCACAAATTATTATGCTCATATGCTATCAGAGGATCATTAGGTTTTCTCCTAAAAAACCGTAAATCGATCCGCATGGATCCTGCAACACCAACTTTATCATATACCATCCCCTCTTCTAAATTAGACGGTTTTCTCACTTTCAATAGCATGGTTCTTCTTTTAAGTACTGCCAGACGTTTCAGCAAATATGGTCTACCCTTCAAGCCACCTTCTGTTTTGTATCCAAAACACGGGAGATTCAACTCAAAGATGAGCTTCAATCCCTTCGTCAAGGTGATCAATCTGAGGCTGATTACTGTAAAAAGTTTTAAAAATCTTTTCGACAAACTAGCTTCCATGGGTTGCTCCATTGATGTGACTGGCAAACTCCACTGGTTCTTAAGAGGCTTAGGTGATTCCTTTACTCAATTTGCATTCAATAATCTCTTTCTAATCCTACTGCCCATTTTTAAAGAAATAGTTTCTACGGCTATTAGCTTTGAGTTATTTCATTCATTAATCGCACACCGGTCTTCTCCAAAAGTGGAATTCAATAGTAATAATTGTACTGCCTCCAACCAATTTGGTCGTCCAAATCAGCATACTCACTATCCTAATTCAACTGTCAACCATGGAAATTCCTTGCAGTCTGGTCATGGTGGTAATTAGCAAAATGGGTGTGGCAGATGCAACACGCCGATATTAGATATGTAGCATTGAAGGTCACAAGGCAAATCCTACATAAACTTTTGCCAACTCCTGCTATCTCTAAAACACTTGATTGGTATGTAGATACGGGCGCTTGTATGTCCCGAATTTAGCTTTATGTATCAATTAGATCCACTTGATGGTGCGTAATCCCAATCAAGTGGATGATCCAAGATCAAATATGGAAGAAGGAGAAGAAAAAGAAGATGAATCTATGATGTATTCAATAATATGAATGATGCTCCATACATATGAGATTCTCACACATACACACTCTTTTTCTCTCTCACTTTCTCTCTCTAAAACACCTTGATTTACACACACTTAGCCCTCTTACACTTATAATTCTACTAATACTATATATATATATATATATATATATATATATATATATATATATATATATATATATATATATATATATATATATATATATATATATATATATATATATAGGGAACAGTGGCTGCAAACATGTTTACAGCCGCAAACGAGTTTGCAGCCACAAACACACCCAACCGCAAACACCGCATGAACCGTAAACCCAAGGTTGTTTTCGGTTCTAGACCATAAACTATTAAAACTTAGAAAATTAAACTATAAACCATATTTTTAGACCCATCAATCTCCCCCTAGGTTTATAGCTTTCTTTTATTTTGACCCAACAAACTCCCCCTAAAAATGTAGCTGGCTTTCCTTGTCAATCTTCATTTGGAGCTTGGCTTCAGCTTTAATCTTCAGTTTCTTCACAACTTCAAGATGAACAACTGAATCTTCTAGCTGAATGACGTCATCTTAAACAGTTGGGATTTTCTTCAAAAGTTGGCTTTTAACGAATGTTGGGTGAGGAGGCTTCATGTAGAGATTCTTGAAAAATGGTGCTTTCAGCTTGAGAATCTTCATGGAGAACGAATCTTCTAGATCACTTCAGCAGGTACATAGATAGCAACAAATTGATTGAGGAGGCTTCAATGCAATCTGTCACATAATCTTCAAGTACAGTTTCACCTTGCTTCTGGGGTTAAAAGATTGAATGTTGATAGAATAATGTTCATTTCTTGTTCCTTCGAATGAATATTCTTCGACAAACACGGATGAAGCCTTGGCTCAGAAATTTTCGATACAGTCTCCATGAGTCTCATCCACATTTGAATTCACTTTCCAAGACAAAGAAAAATTGAGATAAAACAAACTAAAAGAAAATTTAGCACACAATATTTTTGGATTTTTTTATATTTTCTGAACAAAATAAAACAGAATTAACAATATTTTTGGATTTTTGGTTTTTTGATTTTTGTTTGAATTTTTTATTCCCCCCCCCCCCCCTAAATTTGTGCATAGAGAAAAACTATGAACAAATTTAATAAAAACAAAAATATTTGGGATCAAAGTTGTCAAGCAATTCAATATCGTTTATCTGCACACACCTGTATGTTTAGATCGGGTAAATCACCGGTATTATGGTCCATTTAAGCACAAAGGATGTTGACAAATTGGACAGCTTATAAGTGACAAGTTATTGTGATCTTATTCCTAAATGGACCATTTAGCTAACGACGATCAAGGATATTGTTGTCCACTTAAATTAAGCAGCGAGATCTACAGACAACCTATTAAATGATTCAATTTTAGATGTACTAGAACGTGTTCCTCATTTCCCGACATACGCCAATACTCAAGAACATCCAAAGAACTCCTTACTTTAGGTGAATATTCAATCATTAAGAAAGAAGTCAGATATAGAAGTGCATATGTTTTATCCTAGGTCAGATGTTTTCCAATCACGCAGAGGGTACAACATATGACTAACATAGGTAGTGAATTTGAGAGATAAAAGAGTGCATATTCTATGTCCCAGGTCGGATCTTCCGATCAAGCAGAGGGGACAACATATGACTAACAGACAGAAAGAATTGCATAAATAAGAAGACACATAGAGATAGAGTTTCATATGTTGCATTCTAGGTTGGATATGTTCCAATCACGCAGAGGAGGCAACATATGACTAACAGATAGAAAGCAAGAAATTAATTTCCTACAGACCTACTTTATCAGAACCTCTCAGTCGCCCTATCAGTACCGGAATTAAGGAAATGAGTCCATACATCAAGGAAATGTTGAGCCACAGTTCTAGATAATTAACTTGTAGTGTATCTTGCAGGTTCCCATGTTTATCTCACTGCTTAATCTAGTCGAGCGTCGTATGGTTAGTCCAAATGAAACTATTTAAGTTCATATTGTCTAGTCCTTTCATTGTCAATCTAAGTGTTGTCCTTTTGAATCCTTTGTGCCTACCAGCACATTGAACACATAGTCTAGACAATTCGGCTTTAGTGCATTACACGCATCATAAATTGCCCTTTAGCACTATACTTCATATCACTTCCCAAACAATAAAAATTTCAAACGAAAAACTATAATAAAATAAAAGACTGTCTTCAAAACGAATCAGTTTAAGATAAACTCAGGAGTATCGAGAAGAAAAATCAAACCGTAAGTCACCGATTGAATTTGCATCCAGAAGGTCTGAGAACAACACGCATACTTCTATCTCAGAACAGATCCGAAAATTCTTCACATCGTTAAGCACAAACCCCATGCGTGATCCTCTCCTTTCTTCCTTTCCTGCAAAGAACACATACTCTCAAACTAAGTTCTGAGTGTTGTATAGTTGAGAGATTTCCCTTACCATGTGCTTGGAACAACCATTATCATGTGCTTGGAACAACCAGATCCACCTTCCGTAGTAATATGGAAACCATAGTAATGCTCAGGTGCATTCTCAACTCTCGTGGAACGCCTCAGAGGTACAGACTCGTCAGTCGGATACACATAAGTTTCCTCCTCAGGTTGATTGCTAGGGTTTGAGGTTCCATCACCACTTGAATCTTGAATTTCTTCAAGATCAATTTTCCTCCCACTGTTTCCTTGGCTAATGAACTTTCTCTCGCGAAAGAACCCTCTCCTTGATAAAAGACCACATTATCACTGGGTCTGTAGAAGAGATAACCAAAGGATTTCTATGGGTAGCCGATGAAAATTCAACTCTCACTTCGAGGTTCGAGCTTATCGCGAGTCTCACGCCTCACGAAAGCCTCGCAACCCTAAATCTTGATGTGGTCCAGATTGGGAACTTTTCCAGTCTACTTCTCGTCAGGTGTTTTGGCAACCTTTTTCGTAGGGACTAGATTAAGAATATGGGCGACAGTCTCTAAGGCATACCCCCAAAATGAGATTGGTAGCGAAGCTCGACTCATCATGGAACGAACCATATCCAACAAGGTTCGAATACGTCTTTCAGCCACACCATTAAGGTGTGGTGTCGTGGGAGGTGTCAATTGTGAGACAATCCCACATTCCTTAAGATAGTCAAGGAACTCTGTACTAAGATACTCACCACCTCGATCAGATCAAAGCATCTTAATGTTCCTGCCCAACCGATTCTCCATTTCCTATTTAAAGTCCTTGAACTTTTCAAAGGTTTCTGACTTATGCTTGATTAAGTAGACATATCCATATCTACTATGATCATCAGTAAAAGTCACATAGAAGCGGTTAGCATCCCATGTGGCGGTTCTGAAGGGTCCACACACATCAGTATGTATGAGGTCCAACAAACCTTCACCCCTAGCACAAGTACCAGTAAAGGGTGACTTTGTCATTTTCCCAAGTAAACAAGATTCACAACTATCATCCGAATTTAGGTCAAATGACTCCAAGACTCCACCCTTTTGGAGTTGGCCTATGCGTTTCTTACTTACATGTCCAAGACGACAATGACATAATGATGCTTTATCTAAGTTAGTGGAAGAATCAATACACAACACATTATTTCCTAGGTTATCAACAACCGACACAGTTTCATACACACCATCATAAGGTAATGCTTTAAAATAAAGAACATTATTAAAGAAATCATTAATACCACCACATTCATTATCAAACGAAAAGGTAAACCCTTGTTTGTACAAACCATGAAAGGACATAATATTTCTCGCCATTTCAGACAAGTAACAACATTTATTCAAATCTAATGTTAACCCACTACTTAGCAACAAAGAATAAACTCCAATCTTGGTGATAGGTGAAGCTTTCCTATTCCCCATAATCAAGTTTATCTTCCCATGCTCCACATTCTCACTTCTTCTTAGTCCCTGCAAATCAGAACATATGTGAATACCACAACCAGTATCAAGGACCCAAGTATTAGAATGGGGTGAGTTATTAGAAAATATAGTGTAAATACCTACATGGTTGGGGTTCACTTTCCCATCCTTAACATCTTGCAGGCACTTTGGGCAGTTTTTCTTCCAGTGCGACTTTTCATGGCAATAGAAGCATTCAACCTTTTTAGGGTTAGCAGAAGGAGTGATAGTACCTCTTTTGGATCCACTAGAAGAGGAGCCATCAAGGGACTTTCCCTTGGTACCCTTCAAAGGGCTCTTCCTCTTCTTCCCTTTACCTTGCCCGATTGCCAAGACAGGGGCTGCGGTAGGAGTAGGAGTGGTAACAACTGATTTACTTTTAAGACCACTCTCGGCAGTCTTCAAAAGTACTTGAAGCTTGCTGAGTGTAACTTCCTCCTTGTTCATGTGATATGTCATTCAGAATTGATCATAACAAGAAGGTAAGGAGTGAAAAACAAAGTTAATTGCTAACGCCTTAGGAAAGTTCACATTCAATTTCAGCAAACGGTCCACAAATCTTTGTATTTTATGC
Organism: Lactuca sativa; assembly: GCF_002870075.4. Taxonomy (NCBI): domain Eukaryota; kingdom Viridiplantae; phylum Streptophyta; class Magnoliopsida; order Asterales; family Asteraceae; genus Lactuca; species Lactuca sativa. Next base: position 10,389,467 of record NC_056629.2, read on the forward strand.
ATGTGGCCCATGATGGGTTCACCATCCTTCATTCGGGTTGTTATCATGGAGGAGATGATTTCATACCTCTCTTGACGAGCACTTTTATGGTAGCGGTCCATCAAGTCATGGTGCATCTCAAAAGGGTAATAGTCCTCATACGACTTTTGGACCTCGGCTGTCATTGTGGCCAACATGATACATGTCACTTTGGTGGCATCTCTCTCATGAGTCCGGATTTCAACGATCTCCTAAGGAGTAGCAGACGACTCATCAAGTTTCTTAAGCTCCTTATCGAGGACATATTCCTTGTCCTCGCAACAAGTGACCATCCTGATGTTCTGGATCTAATCCATAAAGTTGGAACCATCGAAGATGACTCTCCCATAAAGGTTCATGAGAAAGAAGGAGCCGATAGGGTTTGAGCCAGAAGCAACATTGTTGGAAGACATCTGAAAATAAAGAAGGACATGTTTATATTAGATATAAAGATAGTCCTTAATAAGACAACCAAATGTAATATTAAGGCTAGGACCCAACAAAATATTTTATAACTTAGAATAGGGATGTCGTAATCCAAGCTATAAAATATTTGAAGGTATGTGAATGACGATTCACCAATTTCCACCAAGAAAAATGAAATGTATTATTACGTTTTAATTGGTTTTGAAACTCGTAGATTCTTTTGATATTCATTGAACTTTTCAATGGCATGTTTCAATCTCAAATGTGCCCTTCAAGTTTTGTGACTGGGATACCAATGATCACAGTACAAGGTGTGAATTAACCATGCAAATTACTTGGTACTCTTAATGTTTATCACCTAACTGATGTGCCGATTAACCACACGTGCTCCACCGATCTATGATAAACCTTAAGCCACCATTTGCCTAACTTGTTAAGTCCAGGTTAGTGTGTCAGTTAACCATACACGCTCTACTAATGAATTAAGCAAAGTGCAAAGTGTAATTTTATGGGTTAGCATCATATTCACATTTTCCTAAAGTAACTAAGATTGGGAATTAAAAAACATTTAGTTACTTTATAACCATCATACCTTTAATGAGGATTAAAGTCATTGTCCTACCCGTTCAGCTAACGACCCTCCACCAATCAAGGAAGCGGTGAGTGAGAGTGGACACCCATTAAACTGTCATTTTATAGGTAACAACCTTATACCCTCTTATAGACCGGCTTCGTGAATGAGGCATACTAACTGTAAAACGACTTGATCTTATATATATATATATATATATATATATATATATATATATATATATATATACATATATATATATATATATATATATATATATATATATATAAACACACACACATTATTAACTTATAATATTATAAAGTATAAGGGTTGAATTTTAACTTTTAAAATTCTAGGGGTTGGAACTAAAGTTTTTAAGGCGAATTTACATGTTCCAAAACTTGAGGGCAAGTTTTGTATCTTTCAAAAGTTTTCAACTTTCATAACTTATGAGTTAATGGTTTATTAAAATGAAAGACTCTACGTTTTATGTATCCTATGTGTTCATTAATGGACTTTAAAAGGAAGAGTTTTGGTAATCCATAACTTGATGAAAAATTATGGATTCCATTAAAACACATCAAGATCAATAATTAAACTACCAAGCTATTTGCAAATAATTCCTATGATCTACTAAACTCATAAGTGTATGAATATTCATAACAGCAATTTCAAGAATAATAAAAAACACATATAAAACTTGAAATTTTGATAATTACCATTGTAAATGGATTAGCATAATCATTACCACCTCAAAAAAAAATAGTTTTTATAAGTCCAAAACAATTAAGGGTAATGATCCTAGTCCATTTCCAACAACAAAACTCTAAAAACTGCATTCTGGGCCTCCTAGTCGTTGAGTGCATGAACCTACTCGACGAGTAGGATGAATTTGTGCTTGTTACATCCGGTCATACCCGATCATATGATCATATGTAAACACTTCAAAAAAGTTCGTTACCTAGATGTGTACAAAAAAGAAGATTGTTACCCAGATGTAAATACACTAAAAAGGTAAAAGTAAATTACACAAATGGTCCCTGTAGTTTGGGTAATTTGTGTGATTGGTCCATAACTTATTTTTAACTTGGATGATCTCTACTGTTTATTTCGTTGTGCATTTGGTCAATATCTTACCTCAAAAGACTATTTTGCGTTTTTAATTAATTTTCTTATTTATGTATTTATTTTTTTATACATTTTAAAAAAGTAATAGACCCCATATATACGTTTTTTTAATATTATTTTCATCACTTTTTTTTATATGAAAATTTTCGAACTTTTTTTTAAATATTATTTTCATCACTTTTTTTTTCCAAATCTACTAGAATAATATAATATTTTAACATTTTAAAAATCACATTGAAATATTTATAGTAAAATATTCTATTAGAATATATCATGTATTTAAAAAACAGTATTTTTTTATTTTATTTTCATTTTTTTAGGTAAAGAAAATGACAAAGACAATAAATAAATAAAAATTTACGGATTTTTACGGTCTTACAAAATTAACATGTCTTAAATGAACCTAAATCTCTCTCTCTCTCTCTATATATATATATATATATATATATATATATATATATATATATATATATATATATATATATATATATATATAGGCTTAGGTTATTCTATTCAAATTAATTATTGTGTTATTGTATACATAAATGTGGACTAATCAAATTACTTATTTTAAGAAAGTGATTAATATATATTATTGAATTAAATATAATTGAAAATATCATCTTAATTAATTACAAGGGTAATTTAGTCAATTAATATAGATTTAATAAAGGAAAATTGCATTTTTTAAGGGATCATAGATTTTATTAATTTTAAAAATCCGATTTTACAAATTATAATTTTTTTTAATTCGGACATTCTGACAGAATATGTTTATGAGTATATTCAAAAATAAAAATATCGTTGAACCATAAATAATAAAAATATTCTTGCCTATTTCTTGATCATGAATTTAAAAACTTCTAGTAGAATAACGAACTCTTGAGCAATCAATTGAAGAATAAAAACAAAAAATACAATATTTCTTATAGAATATGGGTAACAATTGTTAAGAATTACATTTATTGTTAAAGAATAAAACTAAAAAACAATCAAAACGGGAAAGAAAACATTAAAATCTAACAACGAGTAATACATTCTAAAAGAATAATGTAGTCCGTTTCAATTTTTGGCCTGTTCTTCAAGTATCAACTTCTGTGATTACAACATAATTGGAATTCGTCATTCCATTCCATCTGAATTGGAATTCGTGATTCCATTCCAATAGAATTGGAATCTCACCAATATCATCCATTGAATCATCTACATAAACATACTTGATACCTTTTCAGAATTCAACATTGTCAAGATCCTGCACTGTCCACATAAATGAAGTGTTAAATCACGAATTTTTTTTGAATGAAAAGCAAATTAATCATTTCTTGTCAAAAGAATCAGAAAAAAGACAAGCTATGTAGATGATCAAACCTTTGCAAATTAAGGGTCCATGCGATAGGAAGATGCTAAATTTGATAGGAAGAAGCTAAATCAGATTTTATAAGGGAATCCATGGTTGTTATTGATGACAAAAACTTTGTTCTTGAGCAATTAAGTAACCGCAGAACAATAAAAAAAATCTTGGTTCTAAAAGTTTGGATTCTGCTGCTGTGAAATCAGTACTTCAAGATTCTTCTTCAACTTTTGGGGATGAAATAAAAAAGGGAAAGTTTAAGAGTTTGGTTCCAATCAAGTTAGAGGAGAAATTCAGAGAAACTGTTTCTGATTCCAACTCTCTAATTCCATTGAATTGGCGTTCAAAATCAATGAGATCAGAGAAAATACCAGATGAAACTTCGCATTTTACAAAACCTTCTGTTGGGATTCTTGACTTAAGATCACAATCAATGAGAGTTTAAACGCCAACCCAGATGAAGAATTCTACAGATAACAAAGAATCGAAAGGAGAAACATCATTCACGGAATATACACCTCAAGAATTTAGCGTTGATTCTTCTTCTGTGATGAAATCATAAAAACATAATTTTTTCTTGCTTTTATCAGAATATTAACATCAAAATCAAAAATTCTAAATAATGCAACACCCGAAACAACAGATTTCGATCGGAAGACATTGATAAATAAAGGAAGAAATAGAGGTGGATCTGGAGGGAATACCTTGGACGCAATGATATGCGTGCATGTTTGCTCGACAACTGGGGAAGCAACGATTGGGACCAGCGACTGATTGGAAGCAAATAATGGCCACAATGATCGGAAGTATCAGGGAGGGAAGGCTGGCTCGATTGTGAATGGAGGGATGAAGACGATTTTTGGAAGACGATGAGGACGATGACCTGCTGTATATTAAAATAAAGAAATTAAGTTACAAGTGAATGTTAGCATGATTACTGGGACTATTTGTGGAAGATATTTATCAAATTACTAAAATACCCTTGTTATGAAATCTGACTTCGTATGAGGAAGTTATGATTTTTCTAAGATTCGGCTTAGCAGTGCATAGCCCGAAACTCGAATTTTAGTTCAAGCGGTTTTTGGCTTATGCAACCTTAATGAGAGTTGAAGATCTCATTAATAGGAACTCAATGGTAAAAACATAGACAAAAACGGAGTCCGTATGTAGAAGTTATGAATTTTACGCGGACATTTAACAATATATGTCTCCTCCTATGTTAAATTTAAGATCGGTCGAGAATTAGCCGACAGAGTCTAAATGAGAGTTGTAGATCTTATTTTTACCTACGCGTGGATATAATGAATGTCGAAAAAGGAGTTCGTATGCGAAAGTTGTGAATTTTTGAAAATCGGCTGATTTCCACCATGTGTGCGATGCCACGTGTCAGCACCAGGTGAAAACTTGGAGCCTACGCAACACCACGACGTGGTCTCCAGGAGCAGTATAAATAGAGGTGTCGGGGCAGCCTTCAACCTCACACCTTCACCCCTTCTTTCTCTCTCTAGAAATTCTCTCTAAACCTCCCAAAACCCCGCAAAAAGCCTAGGGAACCCCCTAGAACAAGGCGGAAGCCCCGGAGCGCCTGACGGCTCCGAAAAGAAGAGCCTTCGGTTCATAAACTCTGCTCCGGCGGAGCCCTGTTTCCAATGAAACCCGCTGTAAGTGAGTTATGCCTACCCTACCTCTATTACATCTTATGTTTTAATATAGTATCGTTATTAGGAACTTATAATAATTATTTAGGCTATTATTATGGGTTATTAAGCGTCGTTATAATATCTTTTTAACCACTCATGGTATGGGGGTTCCGGTTTGGATGGCCGCTTGGGTTGCTGGATTCAGAAGTGCTTTTATGCCGAAATGATCATGCCCTCCGGTGTTCCATGTCTGGCCTCGTCTGTATATAGTAGGTGAAAAGTATTGTGTCTTGCTTATATAATAATAATAATAGTTAGACTATTAATTAGTCGTGGTTAATGTTAGACTAAACCCTAGTGGTTTTTATACTAGGTTTTGTCGATGGAAAATTGTTTTAAGAGTAACGAAGCATTGTCCGAGTGTTGAGTCACCACCTAATCAGGTGAGTGCATAGTTACTTTGATCTTACACATAGATATGAAGTATTTTATATAAACTGTGTGCTATGTGTGCATACTGTCTGAATACTTGTCTATGCTGGGTGAAAGATTTTTTATACACGCTTTAAATGATTTAAACTGTATATGTATTTTATATCTACAAATATGTTGAGATAAAACATGGGTAGATGAAATAGTTGATGTGTGATGAAATAAAATGATGTGAGATAGGTGACGATAGGAAGGTGATGACAGTTAAGAGTGGATAGATAGGTGATGATTAATCGGTGATGTAGGATACCAAAACCTTGTCCGGTAATATGGAGATGTAGTCATCTACCAGAGTATAGATGGCGACCACGGACTATTCTAGACAACCCGTGGAAACACCAGCAGACTTATAACCTGTAGGTGATGAATTATGAGTCCAGGTGATGTTGTGATTGCATATTCATGTGATTATACTCTTACTATGAATTACGAGGTCAGACGATGTTGTAACTAAGTATTCATGCGATGATGCCCTAACCCTTGTTGGGCATGTATTAAAGGAGTAATCCCTGAATCAATACTGTCTATGCGATGTAGGCGATGATCCTTAGGGAGAGTCCTTAGGAACAAACATATAAGGAAATGCGATGTAAGGAGATGAGAGGTAAATATGATGTAGGATATGATCCTTAGGATAAATCCTTAGGGAAGGTACTTAGGAATAAAGAAGATAATGGGGATGGGTAATCGGGTTAATTGTTCGATGATTAAACATAATAATTTTATTAATGTGGGTTGAAAACCCTATGTACTCACCAGGTTTCCCAACCTGACCCACTCAGTTTACTTGTATCACATGTGACGATGTGAAGTTACATTACACTGAGAGATTAAGGAGATATAGATCAGTAGTGTAAATGAATGTAAGTTCTGTTTATGCTTATGTTTCTGTATTGACGATGACATCCCAAATGTTTTAAAATGAATAAAAACACAGTTTTTCGGAAATGCTTTGATAATGAAATTATCATGTTTTTCTAGGGACCAAATTCCGCAACTTTTTTATTAAAAAAAGATACTCTGATCTTTATAAAGTATAAACAAAGAAAATCGGTCTTTTCTGGCTGTGAAAATGGGGATGTCACAGATTGGGCCAGAAATAAATGAAATAACGATCTATGAAGATGGAATAGACTTTGCTGAGTTCTTCATCAATAAGGCACATGATAAGGGGCAGGTGATGCTCGTTGGCATGGCATACGTAATCCATCTCTGATTCATCTACAATGGAACCATCCAATGTAGGCATTATATCCATTGTTAATGGTGGTAGGGATTACTTGATTTATCACTTGTTTGCCCAAGGTCGTTGGAGCTTAGAAAACTCACGGGAACTGTAGAATCACTAGAATTAGAGGTTAATGATGGAGATAGGTCAGAGAGTAATGGGAAAATTGATGAGGCATGGGTGGATGATATTCATAAAATAGGTAACAGCGGATATCACCAATGATTTTAGAGAAAGAAAGGGAGAAGTGGTAAAGATTTTTTTGGAGAGGTTAGAGGTTTTACGAAAGAATTAATATCTATAGATGTAAACTGACTTCCATTAATTTGGATAAATGAAAGCTAAGATTACAATTTCACTCTTATTTAGGTTTTTTAAATTTTGGGACCACATTAATCCCATATATCCACAAATTAACTATTCATCCATATATTAAGGTTTTTTTTTTCTCTCTCTCTCTCTCTTTATATATATATATATATATATATATATATATATATATATATATATATATATATATATATTAGTTTATAACTCGTGGGAACCACGGTTATAAAATTAATTAACTTCAAATTTAAACAAGTCATTTTAAATAAATTATTAATTAAGAGATATATCAAAATTTTAAAGTTATTATAACTTCAAATTTAACATATAATTAAAAAATATAAATTTGAATTTTGAAATGAGTTGCCTAATATATATCTACATGACACATGACAAAATATTATTGAGAATTTGTATTACAATGACACTTGGAAAAATGATTTAAACTATTCATTTATTATAATAAGGTTATATGTATATATATATATATATATATATATATATATATGTATGTATATATATATATATATATATATATATATATATATATATATATATATATATATATATGCAAAAGTAAATATAACCTACATGGTAAATAAGCTTATGAGGAATATAATGGTGAAATTTATAAAAATTTTCTAAGTAAAATCAATTTAACAGTTCAAATATGAAAATTTGGACGATTACAATACGTGTATGACACAAAAACGATGTAGTAGCGTGAGTTTGAGTATGTAAGGTTACATACCTTTTATGTTATATGTTCACTTTTCATCTCTCTCTATCTACCTACCTACTATCTATCTATCTATCTCTCTCTCTCTCTCTCTCTCTCTCTCTCTCTATATATATATATATATATATATATATATATATATATATATATATATATATATATATATATGGATTGGTGGATATTTGTTAGTCATGTATATACACTTACATATATAAACCATCAAAATTGAGTAGTTTTAATTATAACCCAAAACATATGTACAACTTTTTGCATTTTAATTTAATTTTATACGACCTTTTGTTGGATTTTTTATTCAAAAACTAGTTTCAAAAACATGATTTTTAGCAACAGAAGACTTATAATTTTTTGAATAACATAAACAAGTTAAACCCAACAAGGATCTTCTTGCAAAGTTGTAGAAAGATTAAACACCAACCAAATAAGAAGATGGAGAAAATTACAACCTTTATAGTTCTTTGGATACTCTTGGGAGTCTTGGAAGTTGATGAAGAATGTAGAACTTAAGAGACACCAACAATGAAACAACTTGATCTAGAATGCTGTTTCTTTTGTATAAAACTCTTATGACTCTTAAGCTTTATGTTCTTATCAAAATAAGAACATAAAGTGAGAATAAGCAAGATTGTGATATTCAAGTCTTTAACTACCACTAGAGAGAAACACACGTACATACATAGTTATGATTTTTTGCATGAGTAGTGAAAGCGCTATGAAAGCCGCACTTTATATACAAAATCTTTGGTCTAGAAGTTCTTAACACTTTAAGAAACCATAACTCTAAAGCCTATGTGTTCCCTGTGCTTCAAGCCATGCCTTTCTTTTGAATATGTTAATCAAAGGACCATCACTACTTATTTTAATCATAATGTCCATGCTTGTCTTTTTGGATGAGTGATCCTTTCATCAAACAAATAAAGAGCCCATACTCTCTTTGGTCTAGCCAAATTTTGATTATTATAAAGACAAAAGAAGACAAAATTCTTTTATATTTTATAAACGAAGTTTGTAAAATATAAACTTTAACTTTTTGGTAAAAGACAAAAGAATTTATCTAATTCAGAATGTTGTGTATGACTTATTAATTCATACCTTATGATTTATATATAATGTTACTTGCTAATGAAATTTATTATTTCCTAGAAATAAATAATTTTCAATTTAATTATAAGAGTTTATTGAATATTTATTAAAATCAATTTCTAATAGATTATCAATTATATCAAGTTGTTGTTAGTGTGACCCTCTAGTATCATATGTTAATTAGCAATATCATTTTAATATGATTCTTGAGCATACTAGATCTTTTAATCTCCCACTAACACCAGATTCATATTACACTGATATAGACAGTGGTGAACATATTGCAATATTTCAATGCTCTCATCAACATAAGAATTTTTGCCATTTTATTAATGACCAATCCCCAAAAATCTGCAAGCTATAATTGGTGTATAAGGTAAGTTTATCAGTTATCCCTTTGTCACGGACATCTTGTTAAACATGATATACAAATCGCAATCAATCTCACATGGTGTTCAACTTTTGATAAGGCGCATTAGATTTCTAACTCCCAACATATAAGAGGAACAAATCTCATCTTGACTACATAAACCTCTTGCATTGTAACAACCGGTTATTTCTGATCAATAAAAGTCAAAGAAAGTCAGTGAAAGTTAATGGAAGCCAAATAAAAGTAAAATGTTATAACAAAAATCAAATAATTAAAATGTAAGAATGAAAATTTACATTACATTTAAGTTGTCAAGAGATGTCGGTGAAGACAGACCGTAATCTCATTAGATCGAAAAACCTTTCTCAGTTGAAACCTTTAGACCGTAATCAAGAGATGTCGGTGAAGATAGACCGAAATCCCTCCTTTTCAATGGTGGCATACTATTTTAGGTGATGAAGTACAAATCCCAAGGCATGTGTCAAATCAATTTTACCTCATATATACATACATAAACCGAAAACACTCCTCGTTTTCTCTCATATTCACTTGCAAAGTTACGTGATTTCTCTCAAAATTCATAAGAGCATTATCAAACCTTCATATAGTTTCTTAGAACATCTTCAACATTTCCCAGAACTTCCTCAAACATTCATCCGATTTTCCAGGGAGAACAAATCTTTCAATTAATTCTTAGGAATTAATTTTGTAAGGTTTCTTACATAAACTAGTGTTATTTAACACTTTAAATTGCTAGATATCTAATTTTACCTGTAGAACGTATTTAAAACAAATTAGGATTTTGACCATATTGGCGTATTCTAACTTGAAGATCATTGCCATCACTTAGTATTCAACCAAGAACGCACACGCGAGGTGAGTTCATACCACCACATTCTTTTTCAATCTTTTTCTATGTTTTAGGGGGGGGGGGGGGGAGGGGGGGATACAAGTAAAACACAAGAAATCTTGTGTTTAAAAATACAAATCACTTATTATGTTTTCATGTACTTTAGGTATACTTTACGCAAAAATGCTAAATAACATTAATAACAAACTTATAAACTCTTACATACAAAGTTGTTAAAAATACAAAGGTTTTACCATTTTAGCAGAACATACATTATAAACTATAATAGGTATTGGTTACGAGTCATTTTGCAATATTTATACACTTAGAAATTTCTATGGAAAAGTTACAATTTCATTTATTCAAGGGTTTTACAATTTCATTTACTAAAGGGTTTTACATATTCATTTACTAAAGGGTTTTTCATTTCATTACTCGTAAACTCATTTGAAGCAATAAATTTATGAGACCGACTTCAAGTACTTACCTATGTACAAGCGAAAGTCTTGAATTATAAATAGAGTCTCTTTTAGGGAGAGTGAGATATTTGTTTATAGATCTATATGGGACTGACAATCCATCACCCTGATTGTTAGCTACAGTTAGGTTGGCAGGTCTTGGGTGACAAATGTCGTTAACATTCCGACGCATGAAGAACGTCGTTTCATGCCATCTTAGGTCATAGAATGGTTATACGAACTCACATGGAGAAAATGATGACACATTTATGGAGTAATATATTTTCAAACAGTCTGATTGGAGCATTAACTTTACATTTGGATTACGGGGAAAACTGATGAGTTTGAGCCAGAAGAACTTTCCTATGTGCACATGCAAACCCTAATTGCTTGGATCTAGGTTTCTCTAATTGAACATGCATTGTATCCAAGAGTTTCAATACTAGATCTAATGTAAACAATTGATTCTAATCATATGAATTAGGATCAAGAACAATACCTTTGATTACTTGCTTGGTACTTCTTCTTCTTGGAGCTTAGAGTCACACTTGTCACTCCTCTAATGGCTTACAAACACCAACCAGCAAGAAGATGATTTGAGAGAAGGAGAGAGGTGAGAAATCGACTCCAAGGTTTCCATAAAGATTCAGTGGCCGATTTCTCCAACCCTAGGGGTCTATATATACTATGAGCTCCTAGGGTTTCACCTTAAACCCTAATTGGATAACTTAGCCTCAAAGCAATCCAAAGATCCTTCTAGATAAGGCCTTGGATGATTTTTAAGATATCCATATCCTTAAAATCGTCCCTTCCCATATCCATAAGGATTCATAACCCTAAACACAATTATCACACATTTGACAATTTATGCCCCTTTATTCAATTAATCTCTTTAAGTCATCAAATTAATTCCTAATTAATTTATGACTTATATCAATTAAATAATATTATTATTCCTGTAACATATTATTCTTATAATACATTAATAATAATATCTCCTCTCTCTATATAAATCACCTTGTCAAGTTGCTATGGTGAAGGCAACCCAAAAGGACCATGTGGGTCAAGTACTTACTAAATATAGTTACAGCCTTAGACACTAATCCAACAAAACATACCTTCAAATAGTTTTACTTAATAATAAAACTACATGACACGATTTTCTAGTACAACACAAGGTACATTTCTAGAAACATACATTTAAAAGGGCTACATATAAATACAACTACAATACACTCTTTTTCTAGTACAGTGCAATTTACATTTCGGAAAGGACCCTTATTGTTAACTCTATCATTACTTAGCGTATACGTTAGGATTATATATAATTAAGATCAGATAGGCATTAGAATGTGTGATTCCGCCTTGAATCATGTTCCTTGTTTGGTTGTGGGCTTAGGGCATAATCACTTATTCGACTTTCCGTTCGATCTTGATTATATATAACTTGTACACACTAAGCCATCATAGGAGGAACCGGTATGGGTCATACATCTTACACGGATTTAAAACTACGCATTACAAATCCTAACCATAGGAAACTTCTACATTTTGGTTTTAAGGTTTTAAGACTACAATTCGTTTACAAAGAAAATATTAGATTTTCTTGAATTACACTCAATCCTTTTACTAGGAAAAAACGACTTAATTTCTCAAACAAAACACTTATGAACTTACCAACTTAAATGTTGAAACTCTTTCAAAACCACTTGTATTCTCAGGAAACCAGTAGACAGGTACACACACAGGTTTTCAGAAGACGGAGCATAGTATTGTCACGTCTTAGTTTTCTCTATAGTTTTGGTGTTTAATGAACATTGTTTTGAACACAATGTAATTATATATATTTTCAATATGATGGTTGTGTTTACTTTGATTACTATTATTCAATTGTTATGATGTTGTACATGACGTCATCCACCCCCGTACGTTTCCGCCGTTACTGTTTTGGGGTGTGACAGATTGGTATCAGAGCATTGTTTATAGTGAACTAAGTATATTAAACCATATAAGATATACATTTATAAATACAATGGGGCTAAAACACTCTGATCAAGAGTAATACTTTTAAATATAATAATATTTTATAAAAGTATACATACATACATATATACCAGAACAGTGTCATAATAAGAACAAAACAAAAGTATTAAGATAAGTTAGACACTACGATTAAACCTTTGTGTATGTAATCAGGTCTAGGATGAATATAGTCTGATCAACTATATTTATCCAAGAGGTGACTAGCATATGCTTGGGAATAGTCGTAGTGTGCAACAAGTCTAAAACTTACCAACTCTATATACCAAGAAACTCTAGAACCTAACATAAAGTTTAAAATACTATAGTAGTATTTTATGATACAATAAATAATTCATGTGAAAACTAAAGACCCTTACTGGCAGGTCTATAATTACTTAGTGTATACGTTAAGCTCATATATAATTAAGATGTTATAGACTTAGAATTTGTGATTTCGCTCTACTTCCTGTTCCTTGTTTGGTTGTGGTCTTAGAGTATGATCACTTATTCGAAGGTCTATTCGATCTTAGTTATATACAGCTTGTATACACTACGTGATTATAGGAGGACCCGGTAAGGATTACAACATAAAATTGTTTCATTAGAAATGCTTCTCATAATCTCATAGATTCTTTATATACCACTATTCTCGCACAAACAGAATATCTAGACATCACAACCCCACTACAACAGCCAATAGCTGAATCAAGGAAGAACCAGAAGGAGTTCATGAGAAGGATTCCGAGAAGGGATCAGACGAAGAGAAAGGAGCTAGAGAGGTCATTAATGTAACTTTACCCTATCAAGAAGAAGCATGAGACTCTTTCACCTCTATCTTTCCAAGATACATCCCCATAATATACACACACTCACTACACCATACTCCAGACCCTAGCACCCACAAATCAAGAACTATTACTAATTGTACCATGAGAGGACCGCTTAGTCATTCGAGTTCAGACTCTCCATCACGAAGCAATAAAGAATCGGTGACAAAGCTTAAAACATGACGGTTCAAATTCAACACATCCGTAAAGAACAAGAACACCATATGAATTCCATGTCAAACCTATAAGTAGATCAGGAAAGCAATACTGACTACCTACACTCTTTAGAGGAAGAAGTAGCCACCATGAGACAACAAATATTTGCAGATGAAACTAGGGCAGTCATAACAAATTGGAGAACGGAAGGGGCCACTCATGAGATGTGTGAGATGGTGGAGCACCCTAAGGGTCATTTTAATAACTAATAAACTAATATAACCTAGTGAGTTAGTGACTACACTACTCACACTATGTGTTAGGTTTATTACACCTTTCGTCACAACTAGTAGTAGTAAATCTAGAGAGATATGCCCTTCCAAAACCCATGAAACCCGACCAAATTAAGATTTTGACACCTATATTCTATTTTGTTAAACTTAACATTTGTACAATAGCTACTCCCACTCACTACCATAAATACATCATAGGGATGCTTGTTGAAACATTGAGAATCGTACAACAAAACGTGAAATTTATATGTGTATATAAGTAGATATAATACAACTAGCAACGAACATAGTTACTTACGAACTTGTTTCACACCATGCAACAAAATCACGCCTTCACATGGAAGTAACCAACATACCGGCACAACACCGGTTCTATAAATAGACCCCGCTACATTTCAAGCCGCCGTAACAGCTGCCGTGATAGTTGTCATGGAAAAACTCAGCGCTAACACCACAAACGGAAATGGAAACGTTGTCGACAATTCCAATTGTAGTGACAACCAAGGGCATCAACGAGTGTTTGGATACAAGGTCACCCCAAACCACAAACCTAAGAATAAGAAACAAAAGTTCTGGAATAAGAAAAAGGGCAGCTCGACTCAAGGACCTAGTAAAAGACACCAAACTATAGCAGTCCATACCACCATTGACCCTACTACCTCAGTATCGAACATACCATATGTTGGAAATCTCCCAAAGTGCAACAAATGCAGCTTTTATCACTATGGATTCTGCTAAGAAATGCACTGCAGAAATTGCAACAGGAATGGGCATAACATTCGTTTATGTAGGACTCCGACCCAACACACTACTCAGGCCGGAAATGCCAGAGCAAGTCAAGCATGCCTTGAATGCGGTGAAATGCGGAATTTCAAGAGAGATTTTCCAATAGAAAGGAATGACAGAGAAGCGGGAAGAGTTTTAATAGCAAGACGTAAGGAAGCAACGGGGGACCCTACTAGAATTTCCAGTACGTTTCTACCTACGTAACTCATATGCATGCATACATTACGATAGCAGTACGGAGAGGAGTTTCGTGAACCCCAAATTTAATTATTTACTTAAAAAAAAGCCTCAAACAAGAAGCAAAAGACATCAGGGATATCCCAAAAGTCCGTAAACTTCCCGAAGTATTCCCAGGAAACCTCCCGAGAATACCACTCGTACAACAAGTCAAGTTCAAGAATCAAACTAAAATGCAGTAGCTATGGAAAAAGTAGTTGTAATTACCTTCTCACCCAAACTAATCACATAAATCATGTAGAAACCAAGGGCCCATGCTGGTAATTATCACTACTAGGTGTATACGTAAGGGTGGTATATAATTAAGATTCTACATACTTAGAATGCATGATTCCGCCTTGAATCCTATTCCTTGTTTGGTTGTGGGCTTAGGGCAGAATCACTTATTCGACTATCTTTTCAATCTTAATGATATATGACTTGTATACACAAAGCGATGATAGATGAACCAGGTGTGAGTTACACCACGAATTTCAGGGCAGAGTTGCCCATGACTGTGGGTGGACACACAACCATTTGGGTGATGAACCAAACCCATACACTTCCTACCGATCAAAACAACAAATAATGTGGAAAAGCTAATAGGAACATACCACAAGGAAGTTGTGAGAATGCACTAAATACCACGATCAATTATCACAGATAAGGGACAATCGATTTGCTTGGTGTTTTTGACAATTGTTATAGGACTCTTTGAAAACCCCAGCTACCGCAGGAACTCAGTAACATACACCCCATCTTCGACGCCCAATCTGAAACAATATCCGTCCGACGAGACTCTAGTACTTCGACTCGATGAAGTCGAGGTAAATAAGAGTTTACACTTCAGAAGAGAACCAACAGAAATCATGGACAAGGAGATCAAGAGAAAGAAACAAAGGCATATACCAATAGTAAAGGTCTGCTGGAACGCCAAGCGAGGACCTGGATTCACTTGGGAATGGGAAGACTAAATGAAACAAAAAGTACCCACATCCTTTCCCTAGTTCATGAGTACCACTTTAGAAATAATTTTGGGACGAAATTCCCTCTAACGGAGGGATAATGTAACAACCGGTAATTTCGGATCAATAAAAGGCAAACAAAGTCAGTGAAAGTCAATGGAAGCCAAATAAAAGTCAAATGTTATGACAAAAATCAAATAACTAAAATTTAATAATGAAAATTTACATTACATTTGAGTAGTCGGTTTTTGGAAACAAAAACCATCAAAACCGAAATCAAAGACTTAGACCGAAAACTCTCCTAACAAAAATCAACCTCCTTCGAAATCATGCGAGGTCCCAACAAGAACCAAAATCCCTTGGACCGCAAAGACCTTCGAGCCGAAAACACATTGGACCGATAACTCCTTAAACCACAATCTCATCAGACCGAAAACCTTTCTCGGTTGGAACCTTTAGACCGAAATCAAGAGATTTTGATGTAGATAGGCCGAAATCCCTCATTTTCAATAGTGGCACACTATTTTAGGTGATGAATTACACATCCCAAGGCATGTGTCAAATCACTTTTACCTCATACATACATACATAAACCAAAAACACTCCTCATTTTCTCTCATATTCACTTGCAATGTTCTGTGATTTCTCTAAAAACTCATAAGAGCATCATCAAACCTTCATACAGTTTCTTAGAACCTCTTCAACATATATGTTAGGTAATAAATTGTGGTTTATACTTTTCTTTTCATAAGCCTTTATAGTTTTTAGTCTAGGGTCGAAGTCCCCTTGAGTTCCTTGTAATTGGACCGAAATCATGTGTGATTTGGTTAGGCTTTCTATTGTTTTGTTTAGGTTTTGGGCTTAGGCATGGTTATTAGGCCTAGGTAGATATAGGGTTATTTAAGCTTGAAAATGAGTAAGATTAGAGTGTGGGACGTTCTAAGGGTAGCCATATTTCCTAGAACACGTTTTGGAGAGAACCAAGATAGAACAATGTGTAATCAACATCTTATGTACCTGCCTATTAAATCTAATAGTGTGCATTGAAGATTAATATTTTGTTCTTAATTCATATTTGATCTTCCATCATTCACTTGATTGGGATTCCGAACCATCAATTGAATCCGATTGATACACCATAACAATTCTAGGACTTACAAGTGGTATCAGAGCATGGAATGATATCAATCGGGTCATTTCTAACGATTTTTCTTGGAGTTTCTAGGTGTTTTTTATTTATATTTTAAGAATTTTTGTTCATTGTTCTTCATGTTCTTCATATTTTTTGAGTTTAGATCGAGTTTAGCATTAAAATTTTGAAAATCCCGTGTTTTTGGCAAGTTTTGAGCATTTAGGTCAAGATTGGTGAGATATAGGCGGCTACCTTCGCATCTGGTCAAACCCTAGGCGGCCAGCAGTGAGATCTTCGGTCTCAGTTACTGTTCCTCGGAAATCTCGGACGCGTCTGTGAAGGTTCTTAGTCAGGAAGTTCACGATCTCGCATGTTTACGCTTCGTGTTTCCGATCAGTAGCCTTGTGTTTATGGTCTAGTTGTTCTCAGATTTCAACCCTTTTTCTCGGATTTTTGACCCAACAGGTTCGGCCCACGTGTGCGGTCAGCAGCGAATATACAAAAAATCCAGGGTGGAGCAAGCATTGAACTCGGATCTCTTGCATACACAACCCACCATCTTACCACTTGGTGTAGTATGCCACATGTTTAATATTTTCCCGTTTTAGTTTAAATAGCTTCGCATTCTCGACCTTATTTTCTGATTTTTGACATTTTTGGCCCAAAACAACCTTTTTTTTCGAATTTTTAAATTTCATTTTCGTTGCAAAACTTCGACTTTTAATTTTTTACTATCATTTTTGACTTTTGACCTTAAAATTTGACTTTGACTTTTAACTTTGACCTTTGACTTTAAACTTTGACTTTCTCGTTTAACTTTCAAGTTTTCACAATTAGCTTTTCAGTTTGACTTTTAAGGTTGACTTTCAAGGTTTCAAGTCAAAGGGCATTTTTGGTAAGCAATGAGCTCTTCAAACACCAAGATCGATGAAACTCCATGTTCTCAATCTTGTGAAGCTACAATTAAATTTCTTCATGATCAATATGATATATTATGTAGAGAAAATGAGGACCTTAAATATGAACGATATACTATCAGAAAGAACCAAAAACCCTTAAAAAATCAATTAGAGGCCAAAACCAAGGACTTTAGAAAACTTCAAGAAGAATATAGCGATAAATGTGAACATTATCATTATGCTAAAGTAAAAATTGCCGAATTAACTGCCGAACTTGATGCATTAAAAGCTAAATATAAAGCTGCTGAATTTAACTTTAAGAAATTTGACGTTTCAGGTGAGGTAGTTGCGTCCATGATAGAAAAACAATTAAAATTTAAAGATAATCAAAATAAGGGTCTAGGGTATCACAGTGTTCCACCTCCATTCAATGACAACTATACCCCACCCCTTGAGACCAATGAGGTAGAGATACTTGCTCAGTATGACCAAACCCCTGTACCAGCTTTAGTTAAGACTAAACAATCTGGCCTAAATAAGAACATTGAGGAGAATGATACTAATGTTTCTACCTCATGTGCAGAGTAGGTCACAGTGCAAGATGGGCATGAGTAGAAGACAAATAAATCTTGTTCTGCTGAAAATGATTCAAAAACTTGTGATGAGGTGAACAATTCTAATGCTTATACTTCATGTGCAGATAAAGAAGCAGTGCAAGATGGGACTGAGCAGATCAAAAACAATTTCGAGTCTACTGAAAGTGTTTCAAAGTCTTGTGATGCGGATACTCCTACTGTGGAAAGACCCAAGCCCTGAAAGTCTGTCAAGCAGTCTAACAAATGTTCTTATGCTTGTGCTGGTGGAAGTTCTTCGAAACAACCTTCTATTGGACAAGGACCAAGTCACAACCTTATCTATATGAAAAGACAGACTTGCTTTAACTGTGGGACTCCCGGTCACATTGCCAGAAATTGCCCACATCATTTTTATGTTCACACAGTGATGATTGGAATTCTAAGAAGGAGATCATTTTTTATGCCCACATCATTTTTATGTTCACACAGTGCAAAGAGGGAGATCTTTCAAAAGAAATCCTTTGAGGTCATGTTCACACAGTGATGATTGGAATTCTAAGAAGGCTAAAAGTCAAACTCCCAAGGACCAAAAGGGCCTGTTAGACAAGAAGTCTAATTCGAGAGATGGTTTATCCAAACCAAAATCGGTAAGGTCGAATTCATCTAAAGGATCGTCTTCTAACTCACACTTAAGATCCAAATCTAAATCAAAACATAGTTAAAGTTCAAAATCAAGTGTTGAAGCACATATTAGGTTAAGCATTAACATGCCTAAACCTAATTACCAATGGGTTCCTAAGGGTTAAAATTTTAAATCATCCAAAATTATTGTAACTTCTTTATGTTTCTTTTCTGATAAACAGGATATGTCATTGGAAAGAGTATCTTGTGTAGATGGTGTTGGTAAATCTAGTTTCAAAATGGACTGGGTTCCAATGACCAACTAATTCCACACTCTGTGTTGGAACATCTATGGAGGAATATCATTAGACTTCGGTTTGTTGATAGTGGCTGTTCCAAACATATGATAGCAGACATCTCTCAACTACACAACATTTAAAACTTTAAGTGTGGGTATGTGTCCTTTGCGAGAAAGGAATAAGGAAAGGATCACAAATGTGGATAGTACTTAACGGCGTGATGAAATTTTGAGTTTGCTTACTTCGTTCCAGAATTGAAACACAACTAAGGATGAATTTATTGTTGCATTTGCTTGTTGTTATCAAGTCATCTGAATGCGTCTTCAAATGATGAAATACTGTTTGAATTCTTTCGATACTCCTGAGTTTTATTCAAATGATTCGTTTCAAAGACTAATTTTATTTTTGTGTGTTTAAATTTGCACATTTATTTTCTTTCTTCCCCATTCACAAATCAAGGGGGAGAAATTAAAAAAAAAAGATGTTTTCTTTTGTAATTTTTGGAAGTGATATGAGATTTAGTGATAAAGGGCAAGTCAAATTGCTAGACAACATTGATCCCAAAAGTTTTCGTTTTGTTTTTTTTTTTGTTGAATCTGTTCATATTTTTTTATATGCACAAATTTAGGGGGAGAATTAAAAATTAAAAAAAAAAACATAAAGTTCAAAAATCAAAAATATGTTTTATTCCTTTTTATTTCTTCTTGAGAAAAATCAAAAATCCAAAAATATCTTCATTGTTTTGAGTATATTTAATTTGAATTTCTATTCTTAGTTGCTTTTTCTGTGTGCTAAGTTTAGTTTTATTTTGTTTTTATCTAAAAATTCCGTTTGACTTGAAATGTGAATTCTTAAGAAGAAGAAGAGACTCAAGGAGGTTGTATCAGAATATTTTGAGCAAGGAGAAGAGATTTCGAAAGGAATTGATGGTCATTTCACTTCACACTACTTTCATAAGGAATTGACAGAAAATTCAAATGCCAGTGATAGACACTTCCATATTGAGACATATACTAGTCTTAATAGGAGTCTTCACATCAAATGTTAATGATCAAAAGTCATTTTCACCATGACCAATGTGAAACACCCAACCATTCTTCACCCATATCTAAAATTTTCTCCATCAAATCATTTCCATGTACCGGTACCCCTTGAGGTTCGAGTATAAAACAACTCGGCTGACAGTTGCAAAAAAGTCTATGTTTATGATCTTAGATGTCGTTGTCACCATGACTCTAAGTGAAACCCAAAATTCAAAACCATTTGTTAATGAATTGACGGTGAACATTTTATATTCTCTAGATTTCACCCATGAATTGACGAATAATGGCTCATACCTGGTCTGACATTATACAAAATGCCAGTCAGGAAGTTTCTTTTAAGAACTATCGTATTTAAGGAATTGGAAGTCTGAAACTGTACATATTGTCAAATTGGTCTTGTCAGCTTTCTTTACCTAAGAACTTTCACGGCACCAGGGCGATTCACCCAATAGGGAAACAAATATCGTTGAATGTCTTGCCAAGGGACAAGTTAACTTGTTAACTTGAAAAACTGTATTAAGATCTTTTATCTAGGATATACAGAGGCTAATATCATAACTAGCCACGAGTAGTTCTATGATACTCAACAAATCACAGTACGTTCCTCCGAATTCACACAAATACTGCGAGTAGTCTCCATCTGAGCCAATGTTAGGTCCTTGAACAACTATGCTGAGAAGGGTTTTTATAGCTCTTTGATCCACATGGTTTTTTTAGTCAATGGTTACTATTCAAGATGCATCAGTGATCACTAAAGAGCATTCATTCGAAGGAAGAAGAAGTGAAGATCATCTTTCAACGCTAAACTTTTCAACCCTTGTAGCAAGGTGAAGCTATTTTTGAAGATTATGTAACAAGTTGCATTGAAGCCTCCTCAATCAATTTGCTGCTATCTATGAACCTGCTAAAGTAATCCAGAAGAATTGGTCTCTCTGTTATTTTCTCTAAAGATTCTCAAAGCAAAATGTTGATTTTCAAGAATCTTTACAAGAAGCCTCATAGCCCAATGTGCTCTTAAAGTCAGATACTAAAGGAAGTCCAAGTACTAAAAATGAAGTTATTCATGAAGATTCATAACTTCATCTTAAAGTTGTGAAGAATATAAATATAAAAGTTGAAGCCAAGAAAAAAGTGAAGATTGAAAAAAAAAAAAAGAAAGCTACAATCGTAAGGGGAGTTTGTTAGGTCATAAGAAAAGAAAGCTATAAACCAAGGGGAGATTGTTAGCTCATAAATTGTGGTTTATGCTATTCTTTTCATAAGCCTTTAAAGTTTTCATTCTAGGGTCGAAATCCCCCTAAGTGCCTTGTAATTGGACCAAAATCGTGTGTGATTTGGTTAGGCTTTGTATTGTTTTGTTTATGTTTTGGGCTTGGGCTTGGTTATTTGGCCTAGGTAGATATAGGGTTATTTAGGCTTGAAAATGAGTAAGATTAGAGTGTGGAACGTTCTAATGGCTGGCATATTGCATAGAACACGTTTCGGAGAGAACCAAGATAGAAGAGTGTGTAATCAACATCTTATGTACCCGACTATTAAATCTAATTGTGTGCATTGAAGATTAATCTTTTGTTCTTGTTTCATATATGATCTTGCATCATTCACTTGATTGGGATTCCGCACCATCAAGTGAATCCGATTGATACACCATAGCAATTTCGGGACTTACAATTTCCCAGAACTTCCTCAAACATTCATCCAATTTTCTAGGAAGAACAAATCTCTCAATTAATTCTTAGGAATTAATTTGGTAAGTTTTCTTACATAAACTAGTGTTATCTAACACTTTAAATTGCTACATATCTAATTTGCACCTATATAAAGTATTTAAACCAAATTAGGATTTCGATCACATTTGCGTATTCTAACTCAAAGAACATCGCCATCACTTAGTATTCAACCAAGAACGCACACCGAGGTGAGTTCATACCCCCACATTTTTTAAGTTTTTACTATGTTTTACCAGGGGGGGGGGGGCAATACAAGTAAAACACAAGAAATCTTGTGTTTAAAAGTACAAATCACTTAATATGTTTTCATGTACTCTACGTATACTTTACACAAAAATGCTAAGTAATGTTACTGACAAACTAAAAGCTCTTACATACAAAGTTGTTAAAAATACAAAGGTTTTACCATTTTAGTAGAACATACATTATAAACTATTGTATGTATAAATTATGAGTCCTTTTACAATATTTATACACATAGAAATATCTATGGAAAAGTTACAATTTCATTTACTCAAGGGTTTTACAATTTCGTTTACTAAATGGTTTTACATATTCATTTACTAAAGGGTTTTTCATTTCATTACTAGACAACTCGTTGAATTAATAAATTTGTAAGACCGTCTTCAAGTACTTACCTAAGTACCAACGAAAGTCATGACTAATAACCAGAGTGTCTTGTAGGGAGAGCGAGATATTTGTGTATATATCTATATGGGCCTAACAATCCCACACCTTGACTGTTAGCTACAGTTAGACTGGTAGGTCTGGGGTAACAAATGTTTTTAACATTCCAACGCATGAAGAACGTCGTTTCAGGCCATCTTAGGACATAATATGGGTATAAGAACTCACACAGAGAAAACGATGACACATTTACGGAGTAATATATTTTTCAAATAGTCTGCTTGGAGCATTAACTTTACATTTGGTTTACATGAAAAACATACCTTAAAATTGTATTACTTAATAATAAAACTACATGACACGATTTTCTAGTACAACGCATGGTACATTTCTAGAAACATACATTGAAAAACGCTAGATATAAATACAATTAAAATACACTCTTTTTCTAGTACAGTGCAACTTACATTTCAGAAAGGACCCTTATTGTTAACTCTATGATTACTTAGCGTATACGTTAGGGTTATATATAATTAAGATCCGATAGGCAGTAGAATGTGTGATTCCGCCTTGAATCTTGTTCATTGTTTGGTTGTGGGCTTAGGGCACAATCACTTATTCGACTGTCCGTTCGATCTTGATTATATATAACTTGTATACACTAAGCCATCATAGGAGGAACTGGTATGGGTCATACCTCTTATATGAATTTAAAACTATGCATTAAAAATCCAAACCATAGGAAACTTCTACATTTTGGTGTTTAAGGTTTTAACACTACAATTCATTTACAAAGAAAAAATTCGATTTTCTTGAATTACACTCAATCATTTTACAAGCAAAAAACGACTTAATTTCTCAAACAAAACTCTTATGAACTCACCAACTTAAATGTTGACAGTCTTTCAAAACGACTTGTATTCTTAGGAAACCAATAGACGAGACAAGGGCGTCAGACCCGACAGGATCAGGGACGCTGATTGGGCGATCGTGCTCCTTATTCTGCCAGGGCTAAAGATTGGTTCAGGCGGTAATGCTTTGAGCATCTGCCTTGTCTCCTGAGACAGTTACATTTGTCCTTGAGTGGAAAGTGTGGCGGGTCCGAGCCTTTCATCGCGAGCGCCCTGCTCTAAGGGGCGCTAGGTTCAGTCGGGCTTAACTCGTTGGGCATGTCATGCCTTAGGGCATTCTCTGGCCTGTCCCAGCACGGATTCCTCATGCGCGCTAAGGGCACGTCATTAAGTCCCTAGTCCAGTAGTTATAGCAATGCTAGACTAGCTATGACGTTCTGGACTTAACTGCTCGGTACACATGTCGAGATCTAATTCAATCGTCACTTTGATTTTTATGGCGACGTGACTGCCCATTATGGCCATCGATTACGTCATCACATTAGGGATTTGGAATACCCTGCCTTTTCTGATCCTTTATAAAGTCAAAGACGTTCCTTATTCACACCATTTCTTTCTCTTTTCTTCTTTCTTCTTCTTCTAGGGGTTTTCTCTTGGTTCCATGCCTAATGAATCTGGTACCATTCCTTTTGAATCCGAATTCAAGCTCCTTGTTAATGCCTATGACCTTTCTTCGACCGACGGGGTTGAGTTCCTATTGCCTGATGCAATGATCTTATCTCCTGCCCCAGGCAAGGTGGGTGTTTATCTGAAAACCTTGACGCTGGTCTCCACCTCCCATTCACTGATTTTCAAGAGGAGCTTCTATAGAAAATAGATGTAGCGTCCAAATGCTCACTCCAAATGTTGTCAACAAAGTAGTGGCATTTGATATGATTTGTCGAGCCAATGGGGTAGTCCCCGACTGCTTTGTCTTTAAGTACTTCTTCAGGTTCTATGCTACATGCGACAAGTATACTTTGGGGAGGGGGCATACCTTGGTTCCTGATGGTAAGACCCCAAGAAATGGAAAGAAAAGTGGTTGTAGTTCAACCAAGATCGGGTCGGTCGTGGGCGGTAGCGAGCGAACAACTTTGCTGGTGTTATTCCTAAGTTGTATCCTGATCTTTTGAAGACTATTCAGGTTGTGCATGAGGAGTATTCGGAGGTTTTTCTCACTGGTGTTGGTATGAGCCCTTCTTGGAGGCGCCGGGGGAAGATGCCCATCTTTTACATTGATACTGATGGTGAGGGGTTCTAATATTCTTCCCCCCCACCCTTTGTTTGCTGGAAAGAGTAGTGAAAGGTTTCATTTTTTGCTATTTTGGTATTGACTTGGTTTTGCTTTTGTAGGCGCTGTATCTCCTCTTTCGATGGACGAGGTCATGTCGAAGCGGTATTACGGGAAGTTGGAGCACCGGGAAACTGATCTAGTTAAAACGCTTCCTCCGCCTTGTTGGGCTGATCAGCTCGTTGTGACTGCTCCTTTAGTGTCGCCGGTTGCAAAAAGATCTTAAGTGACTGTCAGGGAACTACCCTTAGCTGCCCAGCCTATCTTGACGGTTGCTCTATCTTCTGTTGTCGGCTCTGGCCACATGGAGGTAGTCAAGGACAGCAAAGACGACATTATTTCCGATGTTCGACGGGCCATTGCTTAGAGGAAAGCCATCTTCGCCATAGGGGAGACCTCCACAATTGTTTTTAACATCGGGAGGCGAGTTCAATCGAGACACAACTTTACTTGTTTATTGAACTCGATCTCCTCTATGCCATATGAAGTTGTTGTGATCCATGATAAACAAGCGCAACAGTCTGATGGAGATCAATATGCGATCAAGCAGCCCATAGTTCCTATCAATCTATCGCGCAGTCTTCTTCTGATTATTCTTCCCCTGGGGGTCCCAGGGGTGCTGAACTGCATCAAACCCCACCTCGCGAGGGGGTCCCTAGGGGTGGTTCTAGATCTAATGTTTTTGTTCTTGCTTGGAGTTTGCAAAATGAATCTCGCTTTTCTGTCTATACCAATGTTGTGGAATTTTCTCTTCATGCATTTCCGGCTGCTGTTGTCGTCGATATGGAGGCCATGGGTAGCCCCGCCTTCTATCATAATATGTCTTATGCTACTCCTAGGCCATGTTCTATCTTGTCGTCGGTGCCTGTCGAATCCAACGTCTTAACGGGATGGAAGCTACCAACATAGGTTGTGTTGTCTAGGAGGCCAACCTGAAGCATCAAATTGATAAGCTCGAAAAGTATGTTCACGACATTGAACAGATGTGTGCTCTACTTGCTTTGGAGAAAACTGATGTAGAAGAAATTTGATCTGCACTGGAAGCCAAAGTAGATTCCTTGACCTAGGAAAATGAAGTGCTCATAATTTAGATCGAGAGGCTAGAGCTTGATGTTTGTGATCATGACAAGGTCCTTGAGGAAGTTCGAGATGAGGCGGGGGCTGCTCGAAGTGACTGGGATTGGCTCTTACGGGTTGGAGTTGTGCGCATTATAGAAAATCTGATTGAGTATTTGGAGTTTATTGGTGCTGTGATTCGTATCAGGCATTCGGTGTTTGTTTCTAGATAAAAGTCCACACGCAGCGGGTTAAAAGCTGAGGTGGATTCCAGCTCATACGACCCCACCGCCAACGACTCCCGGTCCAACCATACTACGAGCCTTAATGATTCCATGCATGTGTTTGCCATTATAGATCATGCTTCCCTCCTGGGTTTGGGGCATTTGGACATGGAGGGTATACGATAGCTTTGCGTTCTTGAAGAGGTTGATGAAATTCCTGATGGCATGCTAATTTATGGATTTGGTGGCGATGGTGGAGGCGGCGGTGGCAACGGTGATGGTAATGATGTCGGTGCGGTGGCGGAAAGCGATGTTGGTGGTGGCGGCAATGATGATAATGGTTCAGTAGTGGTAGGAAGCGATGCTGGTGGTGTTGGCCTGGTTAACTCTTAAGGTAGTTTACGTACTATGTGTTGCCCCTCAAGGATGTAAAAGAAAAATGTGAAGCTTTTGTAACTTGTTGTCGTGTGATTTGATAGTGTTTGACAGTGGTGGTCTTCCCGGCCTTGATCGTAATAACTCTTTGGCTTTTTCAATATGAATGGTACTTGCTGTTTTTGCTTGTGATCTATTATATCTTTTGCTCATGGTTTTGTTTTGGACCCCTGTTATTGTTTCTTTGTAATGTGGCGATGGGTGATTGCTTCCAATCGCTGGGTGCAGTGGATTCGCCGACTATTATGCATGTTGTGGCACCGGGTACGTGGTGTGTTTGACCTTGTAAATACGCTAAGTATTTTGATTTGATGGTTGTTCTGAGCCGTATAAATACAATGAGTACTTTCAGTTTCATGGCTATTCTGAGCCTTGTAAATACGCTAAGTATTTTAAGTTTGATGGCTATTCTAAGCCTTGTAAATACACTAAGTATTTTACGTTTGGTGGGTATTTTTAGCCTTGTAAATACACTAAGTGTTTTATATTTGATGGCTATTATGTGCCTTGTAAACACACTAAATCTATAAGTTTGAATATACTGAGTATTTAATAGGATGGCCATTCAAATAGACTGAGTATTTTAAGGAAACGGTTGTGATTAGCCTTGCGGTTACATTGACTACTTATATAAATAAAGTTGCATGTGTAAGTGCATTGAGCCTTCGGCGTCGAATGTACCCCGGATGATCAATCCGAGTGCCACGTTAGAAATGGAACTTCCTTAAGTTTCTAGCATTCTACGTTCTTGGGATTTACCTTTCTTCCATCGTTTTGAGCACGTATGCACCACTACGGTGGGCTTCAATGACCTTATATGGTCCTTCCCATGTGGGGCCCAGCCTTCCTTATGGTTGGGCATGGCTTGCATCATTTCACCTCAAAACGTAATCCCCTACTTTGAAAACTTTTTCTTTGACCCTTTGGTTATAATACCTTTCCACAACATTTTTGTAGGTTGCTAGACGAATGTTCGATCGTTCACACTTCTATTCGATGAGATCGAAGTTTGCTCTCAGATATTTTTTATTACTTGCTTCTTCAAAATGGGTCATTCGGACCCAAACGTCAATTCTACTAGTAGCATTGCGTACGTGCTATAGGTTAAGCTGAAAGGAGTTTTTTTTGTGCTCACTCTTAGCGTCGTCCTGTACAACCAGAGCATTCCTGGTAGCTCTTCGAACCAATTTCCCTTAGCTTTTCCCAAGCACTTCTTAATTCCATTTACCAACGTCCTGTTGGACACTTCTATTTGGCCATTGTCTTGGGGACGTGCCGCCGACCTCGGAACGGATTCTCGGCAAACTATAAGCCGTTATAACTAGTGAGTATCTTTGGTATTCCAAACCTTGTTATAATATTTTTCCACAAAAACTTTATCATTTGTCTCCCTGATATGCATGCTAATGGATCAGCTTCTATCCATTTTGTGAAGTAATCTACTGTGACTACCAGGTACTTTACTTTGCCTAGGGCATCTGGGAATGACCCAAAAATGTCAATTCCCCACTGATAGAAGGGCCACGGGCTAAAAATACCCGTCAAAGGCATTGGCGTTCCCTTGGATATGAGAGTAGGTTTGACACTCTACACATTTTCATGTTACTTCCAATGCATCCCGATGTTTGGTTGGTGCTAGAGTGTGTACTCATTGTTCATCTATACTTCTCTCTTTGGGCACCTCCACGAGGACCTTTTTGGACAAGTGATCAAAACATGTTGACGCTAACTAGCTGAGGGCGTCTGCTCTCTTGTTTTTTCCTTTCGGGATCTGCCTAATGGTGAACTCTTTGAGGGGCTCAACAAGCCGCTGCACGACTTTCATGTATTTCTCCATTCGTTTGTCTTTCTCTTCGCATTCTCCATTGATTTGATTAGCTGCTAATCTTGAATCCGTTAAGGCTACTACTGCTTCTATGCCCATATGCTTTTCTAATCATAGGCTGGATAGCAAGGCCTCGTACTCGACTTCGTTGTTAGAAGTGTGGAAATCGAAGTGGAGAGCATAAGTGATCTCTTCCCCCTCTGGGCTTGTCAAGATCAGGCTAGCTCCCGACCTTTCTTTACTGGATGCTCCGTCAGTGTACAGGATCTACTTATGGTTGTCCCTGGACTGGCCTGTCCCCAATGATTATTTTGTCTAAATTATTGCCTTTTCCTTGCCTGGGGTTTCGAGGAGAAAGTCTGCTAATGTTTGACCTTTGATAATGGTACGTGAGCAGTAGCTGAAATCATGCTCCCCCAGCTCGATTATCTATTTTGCTAGTCGCCTGGATGTTTCTAGCTTGAGCAATATTTGGTTGATTGGACAGTTTGTTAACACCTCTATCTGATGTGCTTGGAAGTAGCGTCTCAGGCGTCGTGCTTCATAGATGAGTGCTAACACTAGCTTTTCGAGAATGGGATAATTGATTTCAGGACCCTGCAATGCTTGACTAGAAAAGTACACTGGTGCTTTCCTTCCTTCTGTTTCTACAACCAGTACCGAAGAGATGGCTTCATATGAGACTGAGAGGAATACTTGTAATGTTTCACCTGGGATGGAACTGGCCAACATGGGTAGCTTGTACAGGGCCTCCTCGATCTACTGGAGCAATGCTTTCGTTGCGGCTGTCCATTGGAAGTTGTTCTTTTCAGTGCATTCTTTGAGGGTGTGGAAGAGACGTAGGTCCTTTTCTACTGATTTAGAAATGAAAAGGCTTAGAGCGGTCATCTTACTGTTTAACCCTGGGCATCTCGTAAGGTGTGTGGGGATGGCACCTCCATTAACTCGTCCACTTTGGTTGGGCTCTGAATTCCCTTTGTGGTAATGTAGTACCACAAGAATTGGTCTTCCTCAACACCGAAGGTACACTTTCTTGGATTCAGCTTCATCTTGACTTTTTCTAACATTTTAAATGTTTCCTCTACGTCTTCTAGTAGCTTCTTGTCATCAGGGCTTTTTATAACCATGTCGTCAACGTATACTTTGATATTTCTCCCGATTTGTTTCGCAAAAATAGAGTCGATGAGTCGTTGGTAGGTTGTACCTGCGTTCTTCAAACTGCATGACATTTTGGTGTAATAGAAAGCCCCATGGTTTGTGTAGAAAGCTATTTTCTACTCATCTTCTTTTCTTATCAAGATCTGATGGTACCCCTTGTATGCGTCTAAGAAGCACTTTAGTCTGAAGCCTTGCAAGGACTCAACTTTTTGGTCAATTTATGGTAGAGGGTATCAGTCTTTGGGGCACACGTTGTTCAGATCGGAGTAATCAATGCGCATGCGCTACGAGCCATCGTGTTTCCTTACCATGATGAGGATGACAATCCAAGTCAGGAAAACTGCTTCTCGTAGTATCCCCGACTTGGTCAGTTTAGCAACTTCAGCGTTGATTTCCATGTTCCTATCTCCCCCTTGAAACTTTTTTTTTCTATTATCTTTCTTTAGTACCTGCTTTGATCATGACTTTGTGTTCTATGACCTTCTTGTCTACCCCTACCATGTCCGTAGGTGTCCAAGCGAAGATGTGCTTGTATTTTTTCAAGAGGCCGATTAACGCCTGTCTGGTGGTCGATGGAAGGTTGCTGCCTACCCTGACCGGTTGGTCTAGGTATTCACTATTGATAATTTCTTTACCACTTGCTTGCTCTACTCATGATTTCTTGCTTTCCAGTACGAGTTCATTTAGCAACATGATATCGTAACATTCTAACTCCCTTGGTGACATTGCTAGGACTGTTCCCGACCCTTCCGTTGTGCGGAACTTTACTATTATGTGCATTGTTGATGGGACCGCCCTGGACTTGAGTAGGATCGTCCGTCCAAGGATGATGTTATGCTCTACAAGGTGCCTTATCACAACAAAGTCTATTAGGGTTGTCTTCTTCTTTACTTTTTCATGGCTAATCAACGTGAAATGTAAATGAATCGTGCCTAAGGGACATAGGTTGTGTCTTGTGAAACCTGTTAGTCTCCCCGTTTCAGGCTTGAGGCTCGCCTTCCATCCATTGGGTAAGAGGTGAAAACAATGCTCGTAGATGATGTCCGTCGAGCAGCCTATATGGAAGGATACCCAGTGGATCGTTACATCTTTGATGGACCCCTGGATTATGTTTGGGTCGTCGCCCATTGGTAGATGATCTTTTGCTAAAATCTTTAGTCCTTTCATGCATCTGGTGAGATTGTCCATGTCATCGTGTTCCTCCTTCCTTCCTCGTTTGGAGAGTATCATCAGGATTTCGTTAGGTTGATTACATTCTTTGGTGTTCTCAGCATCAAACATGGCGTGAAGGCTTCGTGTCACCTCGATGAGGTTCCCTTTCAGTTGTTTTCCTCCATTTCCCTTTTTAACATTGAGAAGTTGATCGTGTCCTGCATTTTCTCTTGTGGTATTCACAGTATCATCCATCTCCTCCCTTTACCGGTTGCTTGTTAGAGACTACATAGACATCTAGCCGATTGCCTCGCCATTCATCACTTTGGAATAGCCTAAAGCGTCCCTGTGAGTGCTTGCCTAACCCAAAGTGGCAGCGCCCGCCTTGGGTCTCTGGGTGAGACGGTGGCAAACTGTGGTGTTTCGTGGCCGAGGCGGTCATGACGTTCATGTATGCCTGTTTCTTAGCCTCCCTTCTTCTTGTCTCAGGTAGCGTTCTATTTTTTCTTTTAGCCCTTCCCGTTTCACGTCTTTTTTCCTATTAGCTTTTAAGACAACGGTCCTAAAAGGAGGCCCCATGTGAAGGCGCCTGCTATTAAGCCTTCATCGTGGCCTAGGATATCTAATGTAGCGTTGGTACACCTGTCGAAGTGTTCTCTCACTATTTCTCCTTCCTTCTATTTGCAACCAATGATTGAGTGCGAATCTCCCTTGTATTTACGTAGCTGCATGAAATTCGTCGGGAATAGGTATTTTAACTGCCCAAAGTTATAAATGCTACCGGGTCGCAACGTCTTTAACTACATTCATATGTTCCATCTAGGGTTGTTGGGAAGTACATACACCAGAATCATTCGTCCAGCTTGAACGAGGTCATCGTCCACTCGTATGTGTCGATGTGGCTATTAGGATATTTGTTCCGTTGTAGGTCTTGAGATGTTGTAACTTTGTTGTGTTTGGGATTTTGTAATCCAAGAGCTCCTTGGCTAATGGAGATGTTACACTACGTGACAAGCAGTCTTCATTTGGGATGGAAAGGCACCCTGTGGGTTATACTGTTGGGCAGTGATGTAGAGTTGCATGAGCATGTTGTTATATACTAGAGAGTGGCCAAGGTTTGGCCCGTAGAATGCTTGTTATGGGAAAGGGAAGTTTAACGTTTGGGTGGACAGTAGGGGTGAGTTTTGTGCAAGGGGATTATTGGGCACAAGTTTCTGGAACTGTGGGATTGTGGTGGAGAAAGGTATGCAAGTTGCGAACGGAGGTGTTTGGAAAGCCGTTGTTTGGTTTCTCACCAACTGATTCAGCGGTGGTGTCTGGAAAACCACCAGTTGTTTGCCTGCAATCTGGTTAAACGGTGGTGTCTCCTGTTGTCTGCCTGCTATCTGGTTAAGCAGTGTCGGCTGTAAGAAATTCGGTGTGGCACTGATGTCTTCCACCGTTGGTGGTATGGCGCTACTTGATATCACCGTTAATTGGGGCGTTTGCATCGGAGTGCTTTGCGTTGATACGACGGTGGAGGAAGTTTGCTCTCTGACGACCGGTTGTTGTGGTTCAGTTGTTGGAGCGGTGGTTACCGTCGAGCCGCCTTTGTGTGGCATTTCATGGGCGATTACTGTGAGAATCGGTGTGGTGGTTTGTTGCAACAACATCATAGGTCTGATGAGGCTGGTTTGTGTTCCACTAGTTCCCCCGGTGTCACCGGATGCCATTCTCTCACTGATGAAGAGTGTGCTTTTGGTTTGTTTTTTATCACACCACGGATGACACTAAATGATGTGACCTGGTTCCACGACGATGGTGATCTATGCCTTTTGTGATTCCGATGAACCTGGGACGTTACAACGAGAAAGGATCGTTATCCTTTCTCTAGGAGGAGGCTCCTGGGAAAACGCTCTGACAGCCAAGTCAGTGGATAGACTTGAGATTGTATTGGGAGTAAACTGAGAAAGAACGACTTACTTCCCAAGGCACATGGGGTGTCCTTTTATACCGAATCCTTGTGCTAGTCCATATGGGACAAGGGCGTCAGACCCGATAGGATCAGGGACGCTGATTGGGCGATTGTGCTCCTTAATCTGTCAGAGCTAACGATTGGTTCATGCGTTAATGCTATGAGCATCTACCTTGTTTCCTGAGACCGTTACGTTTGTCCCAGAGTTGAAGGCGCCCCTGACGGGGCCAAACCTTTCTCCGCGAGCACCTTGCTCTTAAGGGCGCTGATCGGCGCTAGGTTCCATCGGGCTTAACTCGCCGGGCGCGGCGTCTTCGTGCACACTAGGGGCACGCCATCAATTATAAACATAAAAATCAATAGTGTAGGAAAGAAAAAGATAATATATATATATATATATATATATATATATATATATATATATATATATATATATATATATATATATATATATATATTACCGTTTCCTAACCCAAAATAAAAATTCAGCCAATGGGAAGAAGAGAGAGGTGTTCCGGTGAGCGCCAGCTCCTCCCCACAAATTCCTTCCCTCACCGTCGGTGCGGTGTTCCAGTGAGCTGGAAAACATCCCACATTCACGCAAATTAACTTATAACAATTTTAATAACAATATTACTTCTAGTGATTTATTTCAAACGCAAAACTCATCAACTAAAGAGCTAAAATGATAGACAAATAGGCCTTGAGTTTTGATTTACAGGTTCCGATTTACCTATAGAAATCCACAAAGAAAACCAAAAAATCAAAATGAGTCGTCGACATCATCAAGCCAAAACATACCCAAATCACTTGCATTT